>NC_056726.1:1464866095-1465016095 GCF_019279795.1 Protopterus annectens
TTTAGTAAGCTTCTCTGGCACTTAAACTCTCATGCAAAGAAAATGCATCTGGCCAGTGGCAGCTAGTTTACATTTGGGATATTGCAGGCAAACTTAAGCCAAAGTTTACCTTTTCAGACTGCAGACACACCACAGCAGCAGTTGCACACAGATGCATCAGATGTTGCATGGAGACATGGACCAGCTTTCTATGTTCAGGGTCACTGAACACCAAATGGAATTCGGAATACATCACCCTGAAGATGTGAGCACTATTAGACATTGCAGACCTTTTTCCACACCTGTACTCCAGGACCCCTCAGAATTTTCAGATAACACCATAGTTGTGTAGTACTTAACAAGCAGGGTACTAGCTATTAGTTATGCAGGCTGGCTGTTAAGGGGTGGGATCAGGCCACAAAATGAAACCTCTCCCTTCAAGCTGTTTACGTCCCTTCAGAGGACAATGCCCTAGCAGATTTTTTAAGCTTATGAAAGACCCTCATGAATGGATGTTGAACAAGGTCTTCCTAGATAAAGTCCACAAATGGAGTGTCCCACTGGTAGACCTGTTTGCATCCATCCACAACAACTTCCTCATTTCTGCTTCAGGATTTTGTTCTTAAACCTGTGAAATGGATGTCATGTCCTTTCATGTTCCTTTCCTCTGCTTCTCCCAAAGGCCTACTAAAATCCTGAGAGGCAAGCCAAAGATTACACTTTTGACTCCCTTTTGCCAAGGCAGCATTGGGTCCCATTTTCTACTACGACCCAGGGCCAATTGCCACGAGCTTCCTCACAAATGGGACTCATTTCCTCGGGTGTCTGCAAGCTTTCTGGCTTGGAGATAGAGGTTTTACACTGTCCACTTGTGAACCCTTCCACCCGCAGGCTGAAGTCTTACTTCAGACATGTTGATGGAAGGTTTTGGCTTTGGTATCTTTGGTGGATGTCCAGGTTTCCAGTTGATGTAACCTAACAGTTTGGAGTACAAATTATCGGTAGGATGTCTGCTGTTACAGTAAGTTACACAATTGTAACTGTAGAAAGGAGATAAGGTACAGGGAAGAGAGCAGTAGTAGCCTTTGCCTAGAAGACTGTTCTTGAAGCCTTCAATTCCTTGTGAGTTCTTTATGCTATCGGTTGCACCAAGTGTCCTATGACTGGATTACAAAACAGAGTACTGTATTTGTGGAATTAAACAGCTGTATCACTCTGGTATGTGTCCCAATTCCGCAGAGGGTCAGATGGGCTGCTACGTACACTTTGTGGATGGTAGCATGTCTGAGTATGAAATGCCGTGTTTGCAAAGACTTGGGCTGTTTTTACTGTTTGTCAGGTTTCATTTGCTTAGCTTTATACGAGTGCATTTTATTTTCTCTGAAAGCAAGGTTGTTTGTGATGCAACATTCATGTGTACTAAGTGCTGTTTAAAAGGAGGTAGTGTCAGCTTGGTTCGAGTGCTCCCAGGTTTTCAGTACTCTGTATATTGGGTGAGGGTCACTAGATTACGACAAGTTAAAAAAAAAAAAAAGGCCCTAGAGCAGAATTCTGATGGATTCTAGTGGTGATGGAAAGTTAGAAGAAAAGAAATAAGTGGTATCCCTCGCAGTCTCATAAAACCCAGTACGCAACCTATACTGGGTCAAAAACAAGCCAGGCTGAAACTTCGCCACGTGGAGGGTGTTGCATTCACTCCTTAATGTTATGCACTTAGTTCACTAATAAAATTTAAACTTTAAAGTACATACTACAAAATAATAAACTAGTAGGTAGTCCACAGTTGAGTTAAAAATGGAATATCATTTATAGAAACAATCAAGTGATCGTAGTTGAGTGTAATGAAGAGCATAAGACATTAATTTATATATAATCAGGTTATTTAGGAGCAAGGGAGTGTTTAGATGGGCATTCTGTCATGAGCAATAAGTTAACTCATTCCTTTAACCAATTTCCCTTCCACCTTAACACCATAGTGTAAACTGAGACTGTGCTATGTTAGAACTGAAACCTAAAAGCTGCAAACTAAAATACATAACAGCTTAAGGCTAATTTACTAATTCAAACCTTAAACTCACTACCATGCTAACCTACTAATCCAAATGTTAATGTTTCAAGGAGTGAACTTCACACCGTGCACACTGCAAAGCTGAGAATAGACGCTCTTACTCTTTTGTTGTGTACTGCCATCTAGCTGGTTGCGAGCCTAGTCTAGTACTGCTTTTATCCATCTTCAGACCTGCGTGTTTACATTTCTATATGGAATGTTGAATGATGTAACCATATTGAAGTAGGCTGTATGGATAGGTAAACCTTCATCCAAGGTAATTGTGCTGTCTAAAAGGTGAAGTATGCAAAATGTATTTCCAACCCAACCATAGTGCTAAGTCATGGAGCTGCCTGAATACATATCAGAAGCATAATCAACTTAGTTTCTGTAGAAAAGTCTCCTTGTGGATTGGGACCACGGTATCCTGCTTCCAGATACCATAGGTGTAACCAGCTATGTTCCCCTGGAGCTGCTTTTCCTGACCATACTGAAGGCAGAGATGATTATTTTGGGTGTAATTGGGTGGGACAGTGTGGCAGGGAAGAATGACATGAAATTTGTTCCAATTCTGTATGCTAGTTTAATTGCTACGTTTCTGCTTCTGTAGTGACACCATGTTGTAGCAGACTGCATTCTTTTTTGATACTTTTTTTTGCAACTCCATTTGTTTATTGCAGAATTTTCCATGTATGCCTCATGAGGGCGCATTTCTGTGCATTTACTTAAATTGCTATAGAAAGCAGTCAGTAATTTACTATTTGTGTCTTTTCAAGGAGTTCTCAGTATGCAGCCTCAGTTGATTTGAATGAAGGTTATCTTTCATGACAGTGTAGTTGCTGTTAAATTACCAAAGGTGGAACGTGGATTATTTAGGGTAGGTTTGGTATGTGTAGCAGGGTTTGTGGTTGTACAGCTGGCAGAGCTGTTTATGGGATATTTAAGTTCTTTTCCTTCGTTGATCTGTTTGAATTGTAGCATGTTCTGGACCATTTGCTCATTAAGGCGTGGTCCCCCAGTGTCAGTAGACAAGTAATTTAGGTATGTCAGAAGGAAAGTGCCTTCCTCTGAGGAGGTTGTTTTTATCTCAGAAGTGCTCATGTTGACAGGGAGGGTATGAAAACCTTGCATAACTGCAGTTTGTAGTGTAAAATGTGGGTATGGAGTACTTCATACCAATTTTTTTTTTCCTGTAATACCATTTTCAAGGATTTGATAAAGAAAATAGGAGACCACCACGGCTTTGCATGGTGAGCTGGACTGAGTGAGAGTTGTAACCAGTTCTTTTTCTGATGCAGGTCAGGTGTTGAACTCATTGAGACCACATACTGTACCCTAGTTCTCCCAAAGCAAAGATGTGCCTCTAGATAGTTTAATTTAAGCTGAGGAGATGCTGAGAAGTCCCACCTTCACCCCTTTGTTAATCTATGGGTTTTAGCTTGGCCCACTTTCTGAGAGCTGTATCCCATCTTTACCAAAGCAAGTGTAGGCAACAAACATCTGGTAACTTGAAAGCACAAATTTTAGACTTGCATTGTCAGAGTTGCCAAAATCTTGAGTAAGAAACATGTTTTGAAGGGAATGCTGCGTTTAATATCTCTGAAAGAAAGCCGTGTTTATGGGAACATGTTAATTTATTTTGAATGATTCATTTCTGAAATTGCCTACTTGTTGGCTTTTTCCCCCTTTATTGGAAAACTTTCTTTTCTCTTTAGTTTCGATTATGAGTGGAAGACACATTGCAGAAATGATTCCACTTGCAGGTAAGTGGCCTTATCTGACATGTTCATTTTTTGAATGCTTGCTTTTACATAGTTTCTTCATAGTAATGCACTGAAGTAATATTTATTGTAGATATTCACTGTCTACAGCTGTATGGATTGGTACAGTAGCACTTTTAATTTTTGCTTGTTCATTACCAGTTTATCCAGTAAATTTAGAAGTTTTGACGTTCTTTCTTAGAAGTATTTAATTCTTGTCCTTTTTATAAGAGTCATTACTTGGTTACAGATTTAAAGTTTAGGTTTTATTTCCACGTGTAGTTTGCCAGTTTCTCCAAAGCATTTTGTGAAGTCTGCCCTTGGATGACTACAGCTTGTCAAGTTTTAATTCTGGCTACAAAAATAGACAAAGAAGGCACTTAAAGTGCAAAATATTTTGAAAAGTGAGAAGACCATGAGAGTTGGAAGGAAAATGCATGACATAAACTGGAAAAGTGAATCTTTTCTGTACTTTAGCAGATCAATTTTTTTTTGGTTTGCTGTACTACTGTCCTTTAGACCTAAAACACAAGTCCACCGTCGAGTAAATGTAGTAGTAAGATTTTTGGGTTTCCAGGGCCCCATTGAATCCTTAAGAAGGACCTTTATAGTCATAGGAGTTAAAACCATACCTCTCAAGTGTACCTCATCATTATGAGGAACATACCTCATTTGGGTTCCTAAAAAAATTCATGGTCATCGAAGTTCCATATTAAAAGGGTCTGAAACACGTGTTAAGAATTTTTTAACGGAGATCCATGGTAAATAGAAATGAATTATGTTAATTTATTTAAAGATCTTTTTTATAAGTAAAAATGGCATATTTTAACTATCCTGTGACCTTCTTAGTTGAAGTTGTTAGTAAGCTGTTGGTGTATGTTCCACATTATGAGGGCTGGTGTTACTCATTTTGAGGATGGAAGGTTGAGCTATGGTTAAACAGTTCATTCTTGAATCACTTGAGGTTTCCTCATACCATTTTAATGTAGGTTTTAGGCATACTGCTCAAGGGCTAAACACCGTTTTTTTAAAGATTTGGCTAGATGTCGCACATTTGCTTTCACTACAGTTTACTTTTTCATCCCTGACCTTGGCCCCCCCCTCTGTCAGCTTAATTATTTTCCAGTAGGTGTTCGTTTGCAGTTACTGTCCTTCAGATCTATTCAGGCAGTGTTAGTGTCGAAGACCACAGATGATCGTGTTTCACTGTTGCAGTCATTACATTTGGGTTATCTGCTTACAGGTAACCCTCAGTCAGCCTGTCAGGTCTTCAGGGGTATAAAACATGCAGCCGACTTCATTACATCAGTCTTTTTTGCCGTGCGGTGCCCAAAGCAGAAGCAGTTTGCAAGTGCCGGTCGGCCAAATCCTGAAATTTTCATTTTCAAGTTTCAGAACCGAAGGCTTCAACTAAAGCTAAGTACTCAGTTGGGGAAACTTTTTCTTGCTCCTTTCCAATTTCAGTAAAAGTTGATAATTGCATTACTTGTAGAAAGCAAATACCGCATAAAGGTTTTCATTTATACTGTATTCCTTGCCTAGGCCCTGACCACAACGTACCTTGCTGTCTGTTTTGTGCTTTAATCAGTGCACTGTCCATCATCTGTATATTTTCGCCTCTAAATATTTCAGTTCTCTGTTTAATTATCCAGAAATGTCAGTTAGCCATCCGAGTACTGGGATTCTGAAAAAAACGCAAAGATAGAGGCCGCCGAGGTCCAAAACTGCCGACGCTTCTCCTAAGCCAGTCAGTTTGCTGGTACTCGGTGAGGTGCTTTTGCAGCCCCTGATAACAGTTACTTCTCATTCACAGGCCTCTACTGAGACCCTATGGACTTGCATATTAAACCAATGCCTCCTTCACTTAGGCCTAAATCTCGAACCATGCCTAAAAAAGACGACGCTGAGGCCACATGCTCAGGCCTCTATGCCTGAAAAACATAAGAATGGCTGAAGATTTAATAATTCTAATCAGGGGTAGCCAACCCCCCCCCCCCCCCTTCTAAGAGGCCTAGGACTGAAGTTTATGAATCTTCTGACCAGGTTTCTGTTTTTTCTGATTCTTCTGATCTGGATTTGCCCGTATCTACTTATGAGGATTCTGATGCAGAGGACTCTATTTCCTCTGCTTCCCCTCCAGAGGATTTTTCTTTTGGGGAAACCTTGCATATTCTAAGGGAGCATTTCCAATGGGAAAGGCAAAATTTTTCTGATTCAAAAAAGAGGCTTAGGGATTTCTTACTCCTACCTCAGCATAGGTCTTTAGCTATTCCTCCTGTACTAGACATTGTTGATGCTTTTTCGGAACCTAGTTTGGCCCCTGATTCCTTGCCTCCTGCTCCCAGAAAACCTGACGAATACTATAGGGTTCCAGAGTCGCACAAGTTCCTTTTTAAAAATCCTATTGCGGATCCAGAGACTATTTCACAGGGACCCAAGGGCATTAAGGCTTCTACTGCTAAAAATCCTACCCCTTTTGATAGAGACTCCAGTGCGCTGGATAGATGGGGTAAGAAGGTTTGCACTTCTGCAACCTTGGCCATTAGGGCTTTAAACTGCCAGTTTCATATGTTAAAGTATCAGCAATATGTTATTGGATTGCTTAAACAGAAAATAAAGAATTACAGTATTTAATGCATTCTGCTGAACAAGATGGAAAACATACTTTGCAATGTGGTTTTGATTCATTAGAGGCCTCTTGCAGGGCTGCTGTTACTGGGTCTGTGCTCAGAAGGCTTGCTTGGCTAAAGGAGCAATCTTTGCCTGATCATGTTAAAGCTAAATTGTTGGATGCTCCCTTAAATCAGGACCGCCTGTTTGGCAACAAGGCTGAGGAAGTTCTTAAAAAGATGGAAGATAAAGCTAAATCTATGCAAACTGTTAAAGATTTCTTACAAGTTCTGCCTCCTAGATTTAGTAGGCACTGGCCCTCTAAGAATTTGTTCTTTCCAGCCCCTTCCAGGTCTTCTCAAGCCAAACCCAGACACAGCAGAAGCCCCAGGTTTCAGTCCCAGGGGACACACAGGACTAAGCAGTGGGGGGCCTTCACTTCCAAATCTGGGAGTAATAAGACTCCCCCCTATGGTAATCTGTCTCAGACTTCCGTTTAAAATTTCCAAGCACTCAACTGACTGCCCCTTTAGGGGAAAAATTGCTCTTCATGCAAAGAACTGGGAATTCATTACCCAGGACAAATGGACATGTTGCCAACACCAAACGGGTGGCCGGACCTACCACCAAATCAGTGGGCAGTGCCCCAAAAACAAGTACTTTCTCTCTCAAGCATGGGGGCTATTCAACTGGTACCGGAAGAGGAAAAGGGACAAGGTTTCTACTCGAGATTTTTCCTGATACCCAGAAAAGCCAATTCATGGTGTCCTATCCTGGACCAGTCTTTTCTAAAGACCTTTTTGGAAATTCCAAAATTCAAGATGCTGACTCTTCAATTACTTCCTATGCTAGGCAAGGATGCCTGGTTGGCAACACTAGATTTAAAAGAAGCATAGCAAAACAACAGGAGTCAGCACAGGATCCAAAAGCAGCTTTATTTTCTCTCTCTCACTCTAGCGCCTCGGCCACAGTAAGCCTTCAAGGAGTAAACTAACAATACTAAAGCACACTTTATATAGTCACAGAAATCATTCAATTACATCATTAAACAATTAATAAAATTGATATGCACCTACAAGCTAAATAACATTCTTCCAGTTACATTCTGTATTCAAGCCTCTAGGTACTAAAGTGTCATATTTTAAAATAAAAGTAGTTTCCTTCTTTAAAAGTAATCTACCCACAACTAATTCATCAGGTTCCATTTTAGCTACCTGTTGTAAAATGGTGCCTTTTAAACTCTCACTACTGCCATTGTGAAATTCACAAAAATGTAAGGCTAAAGGGCTCTCCATTTTTTTATTTCTTATGTCCCTCAAATGTTCTAAAAGTCTAACCTTAAACATTCTTTTCGTTTGACCGATGTAAAATTTATTGCAACCACATTTGAGAGCATAGATTACCCTGTTAGTTCTTTTCAAACTAGATGGGAGTGTGCTGCACATCAATGTTCGAAGGAATGGATAAAAATTCAAATAGAAAGAGACAATGTTAAACTTGTCAATTTAAAGAAAGATATTAATGCAGTGTGCAATCACTTGGTTACTGTGTTAGATCGCACTAGACTGGATGCCTGTTTCAGAGATATTCAAGACAAAGTTCATATTTTAGAAAGGAAAATAATTGATCAAAAGATGCATAAATTGCAAAGGGACTTGAGAGACTTTGATAAAGGCAATGTGTATCTTTTTCGTAATAATCAACGTACCCGCCTTGTGGCTCAAACATCCAATCAAAATCCAGATAACAGAGATAGACTGGCTAGTACTTCTAGCGTTAATACACCTAATCAAACTTCAGATAGATGTCTCAATGACGTAGAGACCAACGAATTTCCGGGTCTGCCGTCTCCAGCGAATCGCCAGTTTTTTCCAGATCATTTTCGGAACCCAGGTTACGCACAATCACGCAAAAGAGGGTTTGGCGAACAGGAATACTACAGAAATGGGCCTCAGCGCCCTTGGAGAGACAATAAAAGAACCAGATGGTATTGAACTTTGTTAACAAATAATGTGGTTAACCTATCTGATTTTGACATTTCTGAACATTTCTTATCAGTTCTAAATTGTGGTCTTAAATTTGTACCCACGGTGCTTCCAAAACTGTATGAATGTAAAATTGAGCTGTATAGTTTTATTAGGAAGCTTCATATGTGGTACTATTTTAATGTTTTAGTGCCTAAGAATGACATTGTGCATGGTTCAAGTTCCGAGTATTCTATTTCAGACTCAGATGAGTCGTTTGTTTCGTGTGATAGTGAAGTTTATGAACAGAGGTATATTGATACCTCGGGTGTTAAGGTGAACAGCACCTTTATGCCTCCGTTTAGTCATGAAGGCATTAAGAAACTACACACGATGTTAGAATTTGAATTAGAATATTATTTAAATCATTTTGATAAGAATGAAGTTGAATACAATTTATCTAAATTAGAATGGCTGGAATTGAAGAATTTTTCACAACAGACAGAACTAGTTATAAAGCCATCTGACAAGGGGAACATAATTATCATGCATAATAGTCAATATTTTAAAATGTGTTGGGATTTATTGAGTGACTCAACAGTTTATAGTATAGTTCATCAGGATGCCATTGAACAAGCTAAAGTTAAATATATTAATTTAATTCACAAAGGCCTTCGCCTAGGATTTTGGTTAGACAAAGATGTGAAAGGGAAATTTAGCTTAAGGGATACTGGACCAGCATATTTTTATTGCCTCCCTAAAATACACAAAGACCCAGAAAATCCACCAGGCAGACCTATAGTGTCTGCCAGGAAATATTTTTTGCACAATTTAGGTGTAGTGTTGCATAAAGTGTTGCTAAAGGAAGCAATTTGTCTTCCTTCTTATATTAAAGACTCTCTTGACTTTTTGGACAAAATAAAGTCAATTACGTGGAATAAAAATGTTTTGGGTCACGTTAGATGTTAAGAGTCTTTATACAAACATTCAACATAAATATGGCCTAGAGGCATTGTATAAGATTATGGGAGATAAGCCATTAACTCACTATGTGCTTGATTTAATACAATTTTGTTTAGAAAACAATTACTTTTGTTTTGACAATTTGATTTTTCAACAGAAGCAGGGAACAGCAATGGGTGCTCCCTTTGCACCTATGTATGCAAACATTTTCATGGGCCTTGTAGAAAGGGAATGTATCTATAATAATGAATTTGTACAAAAATATGTTAAATTGTATTATAGATTTATTGATGACTTAATAGTTTTATGTGAAGGAGGTAAGAATTATGTACAAAATTTTGTCCAAGACATTCAACGAAATAGATTTAACATTTGTTTTGATGGTTTACAGTGTGGGAACACAGTTAACTTTTTAGATGTGAATGTACAGGGTATAGATGGTCAACCCATCTTAACTAGCTTACATAGAAAATTTGGAGAGCCAAATGATTTTTTGAAAGCTGACAGTTGCCATCCCTTTCATGTTATCAATGCTTTACCATATGGAGAATTCTTAAGAATTTCACGTTTATGTAACACTGAGATATTTTTTAAAGAGGTTCATAAAACAAAAAAGATGTTTTTGAGAAGAAATTATGATAAAAAGTTAGTTGAAAGTGATATTGATAGAATTATTAAACTTAGATTTGATAGATCTAATAAACAAAAAAAACAGAGACATTTTTATATCTAATAAAACTATTAATTGTGTAGATAATTTATTTATAGTATCTAAGTATAATATTTGTAGTAATATGATCAAATCAAATATATTACATTTTTGGGAATTTTTAGACAATTTTGATGAATTAAAGAATTTAAAGACAAAAAAATTAATTTTTTCTTATACAAAAGGTAAAAGCATTAAAGATTTTGTTGTATGGACTAGGTTTTCTAAATTGATTGTGAAAATACCCATTCAGTTAACTATTTTGGGTACTTTTCCATGTGGAAAATGTCAAGCTTGTTCATATATACATAGAACTTTTTTTAAAATTAATAACAAAAATTTTGATTTGGAGGGCTCATATAACTGTAGAACTAACAGGGTAATCTATGCTCTCAAATGTGGTTGCAATAAATTTTACATCGGTCAAACGAAAAGAATGTTTAAAGTTAGACTTTTAGAACATTTGAGGGACATAAGAAATAAAAAAATGGAGAGCCCTTTAGCCTTACATTTTTATGAATTTCACAATGGCAGTAGTGAGAGTTTAAAAGGCACCATTTTACAACAGGTAGCTAAAATGGAACCTGATGAATTAGTTGTGGGTAGATTACTTTTAAAGAAGGAAACTACTTTTATTTTAAAATATGACACTTTAGTATCTAGAGGCTTGAATACAGAATGTAATTGGAAGAATGTTATTTAGCTTGTAGGTGCATATCAATTTTATTGATTAATTGTTTAATGATGTAATTGAATGATTTCTGTGACTATATAAAGTGTGCTTTAGTATTGTTAGTTTACTCCTTGAAGGCTTACTGTGGCCGAGGCGCTAGAGTGAGAGACAGAAAATAAAGCTGCTTTTGGATCCTGTGCTGACTCCTGTTGTTTTGCTGTGCTGCTTTGCTGTGTTCTACGTTGTTGCTGCTATTTAAAAGAAGCATACCTGCACATCCTAATCGGGGAATCTTGCAGAAGATACCTACGCTTCAAATCAGGCTACACACACACTATCAGTTCTCTGTACCGCCCTTTGGCTTATCTACTGCGCCCACGGTATTCACAAAGTGCCTAGCTCCAGTTATTGCATTTTGCAGCGTAAGAAATATTCAAATATACCCATACCTGGACGATTGTCTAATTCAGGCAGAAAGCCAGGACATATTCTTGAATCATCTGGCCTTTGTACAAAGGGTTCTAACTTGTCTGGGGTACACTGTAAACGAAAAGAAATCACACCTGGTACCCTGTCAACAAATTATATTCCTGGGAGCAAGCTTGAATGCAACTTCCCAGATGGCTTACTTCATGCCAGAGAAACAGATTAATTTCACAACCTACTTCAAACAAGTGGCCACAAAAACCCTGCTATCTGCAAGACAAATTCTGCAAGCCTTGGGGGTTCATGGCCTTCTGCATTCTTCTAATTCCATATGCAAGACTGCATATGAGGAAATTACAGTGGTATCTAAAAAGCCTATGGTGTCAACATTCTCAGGATCTAGAAGCAATGATTCCTGTCTTACCTTGTCTATGCCTAGAATTCCTTTAGTGGGCAGAGGCCTGCCAACAAAAAAGGGACTACCTTTCACACCACCCCCTGCCGCCCAGACCCTAACAGATGCATCAGACTGTGCATGGGGGGGCTCACCTGGCAGGGAAGTGCATTCAGGGCAATTGGAACCCAAGTCAGATGCACCTGCATATCAATCAAAAAGAAATGTTAGCTGTACAGAATGCTATGACAGCCTTCAAGGACCACATTCTTCCAGGACAACTCATGGTAAAGACGGACAACACCACTGATATGTGGTACATAAACAGAGGGGTACACATTCTTACTCCATCTGCAGACTAGCCATGGCATTGTGGAACACAGCCTTGAGCTACCAAGTGCACCTACAAGCTCAGTTCCTGCCAGGAAAATTAAATACACTGGCAGACGGACTAAGCAGAAACTTCATGGACCCACACGAGTGGAAACTGGAACCAAGGATTTTAACATGTTGACAAGCAAATGGGGGAGCCCAGATATAGACCTGTTTGCCTCTCCACAGAACTACCAATTGGACAAATTTTGCACAAGGACTCCCCACAAGCATGCCTGGAAAGTGGATGCTCTGTCCTTCAGCTGGAAAAAAACCTATCGGTCTGTGCCTTCCCCCCCTCTGCCTCTGCTCTCCAAAGTACTGCTAAAAATCAAGCAGGACAAACCAAGGATGATTTTGATTGCTCTAGACTGGCCATGCCAACACTGGTGCCCCCTCCTGCGCAGTGTGTCACTGTTATCCCCATGGCACCTGCCTCAGACTCCTTCCCTGTTCTCAGCAGGAGAACCAGATTCTGCACTCTCAGCTTTTAACACTGAACCTTGCAGTCTGGCTAATTACATCTCTACCATTCCTCAGTAAACCTGTGATGGATATAATTTTAGAGGCAAGGAGGCCTGGTACTCGAAAATCTTATGCTGAAAAATGGAAGAGATTCTGTGCCTGGAACCACTCTCAACGGATGAGCACAGCAGTGGCCAATATACCTCAGATTTTACAATACTTAACTGAGGTGCTTCACAAGGGCCTGTCTTTTTTCTCCATTAAAATCCATGCCTCAGCCATTTCAGCTCATTATAACACAGAACCTCCCCTCTTCTCCTCTCATCCACTGCTCAAGCAGTTCCTCAGAGGGGCCAAAAATCTGAGACTACCCAGAAGAGCGCCAACCCCAACCTGGGACCTTAACTTTGTTTTGGAGACGCTCACTCTACCTCCTTTCGAGCCAGCTGCTACTGCAGACTTAAAATTTCTTTCTTGGAAAACAGCTTTCCTTTTAGCAATCACTTCAGCTAGAAGGGTGTCTGAATTACAGGCCCTTATGACAGTGGAGCCTTTCATCATCTTTCATGCGTACAGAGTGTCCCCCAGAACCAATCAATCCTGCATGCCCAAGGTGGTATCCAGTGTGGCTCTTTAATCAGTCTATTCATTTGCCAACCTTTCCCAGTCCACAGAATAAAGGGGAATGGATACTGCATTCCTTAGATGTGCACAGACAACTTAGATTCTACTTGGACAGGACTAAACCTCAAAGGAAATCTGAACAACTGCTGGTGGCATTTGCTACAGGGCAGAGGGGAAGGCTATTTCAAAGTCAACCATTTCTAAATGGATAGGCCATTGCATTAATTTCTGCTGTATGCACCATGGAAAACCTATCCCCCAGGGGATCAGACCTCACTCCACCAGGGCTGCATCTGCCTCTACAGCCTTTCTCAAAGGCGTCCCTACCAAGGACATCCTAGTAGCTGCTACTTGGAGTTCTGTGCATACTTTCACTAAGCATTATCATTTGCCAATTTTCTCAAAATCCAGAGCTGGCTTTGCCACTGCAGTCTTGCAGAGCCTTATAGCTGGTCCTAATGCTATCTAAATTCCTCCTCCCAACCATAGCTTTGGGAATCTACCCAAATGTAATGACTTCAACAGTGAAACACGAAGAACATAGTACACTTACCATAAATGTAGATGTTGGTGTATTCACCGTTTCAGTCCTAGCTACCCTTCCTCCAGCCCCCTAACTTATTTTGGCTATACCTCTACTTTCCTTTACTATGCTTAAAAGCTTTTTTGGTGCATTTGCTTTTTTGTTGGAGGTATATCATTGTACTTTTATATTTAATTGCTCCCCATTAGGGGGGCACCTGACATCTGGGGCAAGAAATAACTGATGTAATGGCTTCGGCTGCATGTTTTTATACCCCTAACGTCATGGAAGAAGGAACAGCAAATGACGCAAGACCCAACACTTTGTTAATCAGGCCAACTGAGGACTTCCTGCAAGCAGATAACCCAAATGTAATGACTGCAACAGTGAATACATTCGAACATCTACATTTATGGTAAGTTGTCCACAACTGTACTTTCTACCTAGTGCCTTTTCTGCTTGGGAGAGGAAAAGTTTTGCACTGGTAGTACTATGCGACATTTAGAATGTTTTGTCAAGCAAGTCTCTATTACAAGGACCACGTGGCACAGAAGAATAGAAACCTTGGTACAAACCAGCCACTACCTTCACAGCCATTCCAGGAGTCATTGACATTTTGGAAATGGAGAGTGCTCCTAGGTACCTGCAAAGGGTTCCCACTATGTATCTAGGGTACTGACATCTCCCATAGATTTAATTGAACAAGTAGGCTTTTCCATACTTTTGATGGTAATCATTAAAGGTATCTTCTCATTCAGTAAACCTGACTCAGAAAGGTAAGCTGTCCTTTAGAGAAGAGCCTCCATGCCAAAAACTTGGACTTCCCTTTCCCTTTCTCCAGTGACATCGTGACAGATTAATATGTAGAGATGTCAGGCCATCCCCTTCCTCCCCCATAAGGACAACCCAACAACTGCTGTCAGGCACTCCCCTTCCTCCCTCAGGAGGAGGAGAGAATCATTTCCATTTAACTCCTCTGAATCACATCTCAAAGGGCAGGAGTTGCATTCATCTGTACTGCATCCGACAGGAATAAATTGCCATCTTTTTGGCTTCCATAGAGATAGTCTCTCTTGGTGGTATTTGAGGGATCATCTTAATACTGAGGATATAAGCCTTGCAAAAAGGCAGTATAGAGAAACCTAAGCAGTTGGTGATCATGCCCATCCTTTGAGGAATTTTCCACTCGTTATAGAAAGTATAGGGCATGTGGCAGTTAAGCCTTGCCTTCCTTTTCAAAGTGTAATAAGCCAGTCATACTGGGGATGAATTTAGGAATACCCATCCAGTTGTCTAATTCCTTTTTAAAGGAAAAAGTTTGTTCCAGAGAAGGGTTACTCATTCCATAATGAAACTCTGTCCAGTGATTTATTTGAATAAGATGCTTCAGATTTCTGGTCCTAGTGCTTGTTGGACAGGATTATATAGATACAAGCAGTCTTGGTCTGCTGTGTTCCTAATGACCCGAAAAGCAAGGCACATTACCCTAAGTTTATAGCACACGAGTACAAAGATGTTAGTCTCCTGTCACTCTTGGTAGCTGAGGTCTTCTTGGCCCTTGATTTTTATTGCAAACCTCTTTGAGGTTTTTTTCAGCTGCTTAATATGTCTAGTAAGATGTATCCCATAAGGTTCATGGATTAATACTAGGCTTAACTGCCGTTGTGGACCATAGTTCATAGATTAGTACTAAGCTAACTGCCCTTGCGAGTCATTTTAAGCCTAGCCAGCTATCCCTTGGGAGACTCAAACCCTGCACCTTGTGTTTGTAAGGCAAACACCTTAACCCTTGGGCCACCCTCCCAACCATTTTAAGCCTAGCCAGTTATCCCATGTTAAAATCAAGCCCTGTACCTTGTCTTTGTAAGGTAAACACCTTAACCATTATGCCGGCCTCCCATTGTATTTTGTAATGGACCTGATCAGTTATAGAATAGATAGGTCAAGAAGTCCTTGGACCTGGAGGAGATGCCCTTTGCATTCAGCTGTACAAGATAGGATTTAGACCACTTTATCTGGCCATGCTCCAGGTCCTGTTGTAACATCATTTTGGAGAGGGGTGTATGTTCTGAAAACTGGGTTGATAGTTTGCCAAATATGACAATTTTGTACTTTCTATCATTTAGTTTTAATACATTTTCTGTGCATCATCTATTAATGTGCAAGTTCAAGCTGTAAGTTCTTAATCTTTGTAGGGGATTTTACCATGACACTATTTTACAATCTGCAAAATTAACCAGAAATCCGCTTTTTATTTAAAACTCAGCAGTATATGCCAAGTACAAGTCCTCTTATGAATGTTGAGGGACTTGACTAATTAGTTTCATGCTTTTTGTGGGTGCACTTGCCACCTTCAGTTTGTAAGCTCTTTTCCTCGGCCAGTGTGCTATCTGCCTAACAATGTACAGTGGATATAAAAAGTGTACACACCCATGTTAAAATGCCAAGTTTTTGTAGTATAAAAAAAGACCACAATAAATAAATTCAAAACTTTTCCCACCTTTAATGTGACCTGTAACCTGTACAATTCAGTTGAAAAACAAATCTATTAAGGGAAAAAATATAAAAAATAACTTTTAATATGCTGGTTACACAAGTGTTCACACCCTTAAACTAATACTTTGAAGCACCTTTTAATTTGGGTACACATCTGCCATCAATTAGCAACACTGATTAACCCCAAATAAAGTTCAGCTGTCCTAGTAGGATTTTCCTGACATTTACTCAGTGGCATGCTGCAACAAAAGCCATGGTTCGCAGAGAGCTTACAAAGCGTCAAACGGATCTCATTGTTGAAAGGTATCAGTCAGGGGATGGGTACAAAAAAAATTCCACAGCATTGGATATATACCATATAACACCCTGAAGACAGTAATCAAAAAGTGGAGAAAATGTGGGACAACAGTGACGTTGCAAAGAACTGGACATCCCTCCAAATTGATGAAGATAAGACGAACACTGGTCAGGGAGGCTGCCAAGAGACCTACTGCAACACTGAAGGAGCTGCAGGAATTTCTGGCAAGTACTGGTTGTGTACTACATGTGACAACAAACCTCCCGTGTTCTCCATGTCCGGACTGTGGGGTAGGGTTGCAAGACAGAAGCCTTTTCTTGTACAGAAAAACATCCAGGCCTGGCTAAAATTTGCAAAACAATACAAGTCTCCCAGAAGCATGTGGGAAAATGCGTTATGGCTTGAGACTAAGGTTGAACTTTTTGGCCACAATTCCAAAAAGGTATATTTGGCACAAAAACACTTCCCATTGCCAAAAGAACACCATCCCCACAGCGAAGAATGGTGGTGGCAGTATCATGTTTGGGGTTGCTTTTCAGTTGGAACTGGGACTTTAGTCAAGGTAACCCTGACCTAAATCCAGTAGAAAATCTGTGGGGTAACCTGAGGAGGGCTGTGTACAAGAGATGCCCTCGCAATCTGACAGATTTGGAGCACTTTTCCAAGGAAGAGTGGGCAAATATTTCCAAGTCGAGATGTGCCATGCTCCTACCCAAGAAGACTGAATACTGTAATTAAATCAAAAGGTGCTTCAACAAAGTATTAGTTTAAGGGTGTGCACACTTACGCAAGCGGTGTTATTGTATGTTTTTTTTATTTTTTTATTTTTCTTCTAACATATTTGTATGTTTTTCAGTTGAATTGTACAAGGTTATAGGTCACATTAAAGGTGGGAAACATTTTGAAATGATTTGTGGTCTCATTTTTTTTATATATCACAAAAAACTGGTATTTTAAAAGGGTTGTGTACTTTTTATATCCACTGGCGGTATCAGTTTGGATCACATTAGCTTATTGTTTGTGGTGTACTGGCACATGCTTTAAGGTCAGTGTGTTGTATGCATAGCATGACCACTGTGCCACTTTTGTATTACTGTGTAATGAATTGGGTAAACTTCTTTTAAACAGGATCTGCCCTTAGCAAAGCAAAACTGCTGGAGTTCAGATCTTAATATGTTATTAGGTCCGTCATGTCTTGCAGATGAGGCTTGTGAGGATAGGTCTGTAGTTTATGGTCAGTGGGCTGCCCTTGTTGCTGTGAACCATACCACTGGGACAAAGCCAGTGGCTACACTCATGTTGAATAGCTGTAGAAATAGATCCCCTTCTATTCCAGTGTTGCAGTATTCTACATGAGGTTTTACCCTTCCTTTCGCGTTGTCTGGCCAGTATTCCAAAGTTTTTCAGTCCCTCAAGGTGAGTCAGGCGTCTGATGTGGCTGCAGGAACGTGGGCCATAAAAGTGATGTCTGCATGCACCAGCCAACAGAACTCTTCAGCCGCCAGTCGTACGCCAGGTGATGTCCTTCAAGGATGCATCTGCAGTCCTAACATATGGGTTGTCCTGCCTCAGGCAGCCCTTCGGTCGGCCGGATTCCAAAGTCTGGGTCTGGCCTCGGCTGATGTCGCACTTCACCCGACGTCATAGCTGCTGTTTATTGGGTATAAAGGCATCAGCCGACGCCATTTTCCTCAGTATTTCTTGCCGCGTGGTGCCCGAAGCAGAAGCTGTTCGCAAGTGCCGGTCGGTCAGATCCAGAGATTTCTACTACCGAAGACTTCTAAAAAGCTAAGTACCCCGTTGGGGACTCTTTCTTGCCTCAGCCGATGTCAGAAAAAGTAAATAATTGTTTAACTTGTGGGAAACAAATACCTCATAAGGATTTCCACTCTTACTGCCTTCCTTGCTTAGGCCCAGACCACAACGTATCAGCTTGTCTAGCCTGTGCTTCCTTCAACCGACGGACACTTAGACGTCGGTCGGAGTTTGCAGAGGAGTTTTTTGGTCCCGCTTTTGCTTGCAAAATGCCGTCGGAGACTCCAACTACACAAATAGTTAAAAAACGCAAGGAAAAGGACCGACACTCACGGTCCGCGGTTTCGGCTGAAACCGCGGTTAGGTAAAACTCCCCCACATAGGCCTACCTCTAGTTCACAAATACTCAGCCTGGCTGAGGATCTCATTTCTTTGATCAGGGGATCCCAACCTCACCCAGACAGGGCCTCTCAGCCCCCTTCAGATAAGAGGCCTAGGACTGAACCCCCGGAACCTGTCTCTACAGACTATTCCTCGGAGGACTCGGACATTACAGACCCTCAGGAAGGCCCATATTCTCCTTATGAGGATTCTGATGCAGAAGACCCCATTCCTTCTGCTTCTCCTCCTGAAGAATTTTCTTTTGGGGAAACCTTACATGCTATGAGGGAGCATTTCCAATGGCAGGGCCAGGATTTTTCAGATTCAAGGAAAAGGCTAAGGACTTTTTTACACTTACCACAGCATAGGCCTTTAGCCATTCCTCCAGTACTAACAGTAGTTGATGCATTTAATGATGCCTGTACTGCTCCTGATTCTCTTCCTCTGGCCCCTGCTAAGCCTGACAGATATTACAGGGTCCCGGACACACACTACCATTTGTATAAGCCTCCTGTTGCAGACCCCGAAACCATTTCACAGGGCCCGAAAGGTGTGGCAGCTGCTTCTGCCAAAACCCCTCTCCCCTCTGATAGAGAATCTAGAGCATTGGAGAGATGGGGTAAAAAGGTTTATACTTCTGCTGCTCTTTCGGCTAGGGCCTTAAACTGTCAATTTCACATGATTCAGTATCAGAAATTTTTGTTAGACCAGCTAAATAAAAAACTGTCCTCTCCTGAACCTATAGACCACAAGTCTCTTCAGGATTTGGTACATAACTCTCAGCAGGTCAGTAACCATTTCTTAAAATGTGGCTATGATGCACTGGAGGCTTCCTTTAGATCAGCTATGACTGGAACAGTGATTCGAAGACATGCATGGTTAAAAGAACAATCTTTACCAGACCATGTTAAATCAAAACTCCTAGATGCTCCCATGGAGAAAAAGTTTGTTTGGCTCCCCTGCACAGGAGGTTCTAAAGAAGGTGGAAGAAAAAGCAAAATCTGTCCAAACAGTCAAGGATTTCTTACAGGTCCAACCTCCGAGGTTTAGCAGAAATTGGCCTTCGAAAAATTGGTCCTTTCCAGACGGCTCCAGAGCACAGAGAGGCAGAAATAGACGCCCAAGAGGCAGAAATCAATCTAGGGGTGCCTACAGGGGACGTCAGTGGCAACCTACCAATCAGAGAAGTACTGCCACAGATTCAACTACAACCACTTCCACAGGACAGACACAATGACTTGGCTCTGATACCGCCTACCAGGGAACAACTGGAAGCTCCATTGGGCGGAAAGCTAGCCTTATTTTCAGAGAACTGGCATTACATTACAGGAGACAAATGGACTTTACAAACAATAGACAAGGGCTACAGGTTTCACTTCCACACTCTACCAAAAAAGAGGGGAATGCCAAACCTACCACCAAGCCAAAAAACAGACGCTCTAAGACAAATCAACAACTTACTAAGGATGAGAGCTATAGAAAAGGTGCAACCTATGGAACAAGGCCAAGGATTTTACTCCAGGCTTTTCCTGGTACCAAGAAAAGAAAAGAAAATCAATGGAGACCTATTCTCGACTTGTCCGCACTGAACACATACCTCATTGTTCCAAAATTCAAAATGCTGACCCTCCAGCAGCTTCTTCCCATGCTGGGCAAGGAGTCTTGGCTGGTGACTCTAGATCTCAAGGAGGCATACCTGCACGTCCCTATACGACCAGATTGCAGAAGACACATCAGATTTCTTGCAGGATCAGAGCATTATCAATTCACAGCATTGCCCTTTGGCTTATCTACTGCGCCCAGAGTATTCACGAAATGCCTGGCATCAGTAATTGCTCATTGCAGGCTTCAGGGAATTCAAATTTACCCATACCTGGACTGCCTAATACAAGCGGACAACAAGGCAAAATTAACAAAAGATTTGGAAAATGTCATACAACTGTTGCAAGCCTTGGGATACACAGTCAACATGCAGAAGTCAAGACTAGTACCATCCCAAAGGATAACCTTCATGGTGCAGAACTGGACACATCAACTCAGATGGCCTTTCTCACAGAAGAAAAACAAAAGCAACTACCAGGCTATTTCATGTCATTAACAAAATAAACTCAGCTTACTGCAAGGAAAGTCCTGCAAGCCCTGGGTTGCATGGCATCCTGCATAATATTGATTCCGCATGCCAGGCTACATATGAGAAAGTTACAATGGTACCTAAGGAATGTATGGTCTCAACACCAGCACAGTCTAGAAGACCAGATTCCAATAATTCCATGCCTGAAGCAAGAATTCCTGTGGTGGGCTCAGGCCTGTCAGTTGAACAGAGGCTTGCCTTTCCACAAACCACAGCCAAGCCAGACCATCATCACGGACGCCTCAGACCTAGGATGGGGGGCTCACATGGTGAACAAGTGTATACAAGGCCTATGGACCCAAGACCAGCTGAATCTACACATAAATCTAAAGGAGATGCTGGCAGTGAAATATGCGATCCAGGCATTCAGACCACTCCTACAACAGGGTCATCTGCTCATAAGGACGGACAATACCACAGTCATGTGGTACATCAACAAACAGGGAGGTACGCATTCATATCCTCTATGCCGGATGGCAATGGACCTGCGGAATGTGGCCCTGAACCTCAACATTGTACTTCAGGCCAGATTTGTACCAGGAAAAGAAAATTCTCTAGCAGACACCTTAAGCAGAACTACCACGGATGCTCACGAATGGATGCTGCATCCAGATATTTTCAAAGCCATAACAAAGAAATGGGGACTACCACAGATAGACCTGTTTGCCTCCCCACACAATCACCAATTGAAGAAATTCTGCACAAGAGCATACCACCCACTTGCTTGGAGGGTGGACTCACTTTCCTTCAGCTGAAAAAACCTGACAGCATATGCATTTCCACCTCTTCCCTTGATGTACAAAGTTCTACTGAAGATCAAAGAGGATCAACCAAGGGTAATTCTGATAGCTCCAGACTGGCCGAGGCAACATTGGTACCCGCTACTGAGAAGCATGTCTCAGACACACGCATGGCATCTACCTCTATGTCCCTTACTACTAACACAGGACAACTACAAGATCCTACATACAAACTTGAAAACACTGCAGCTAGCTGCTTGGAATTTTGCATAAAACAAAATAACCCAGATTTATCTCAGAGGGTTAAGGACATTATCCTGGAGGCACGCAGACCCTCCACAAGGAAGACTTATTCAGCCAAGTGGAAAAGATACCTCATTTGGAGTGCAGCAAAGGGAGAAAATGTCTCATTGGCAAACATAGCACACATCCTGGAATATTTAGCAGAGCTGTTCCATAATGGCCTGTCTTACTCCTCCATTAAGATTCATGCATCAGCAATTTCAGCAGAATACAACTTGGATCCTCCTGTCTTCTCTCATCCTCTACTCAGGCAGTTCTTGAGAGGAATCAAAAATGTAAAGCCTCCAAGGAAACCGCCTTTACCTACATGGGACCTCAACTTTGTGCTGGAAAAGTTAACACTTCCCCCTTTTGAACCAGCAGCAACAGCAGAGTTACAATTCTTGTCTTGGAAAACTGCTTTCCTACTAGCAATCACTTCAGCAAGAAGGGTATCTGAGTTACAGGCATTAATGGCAATACAACCCTTCCTTATCTTCCATCAGGACAGAGTCTCTCTGAGAACCAACCCTACCTTTATGCCAAAAGTGGTCTCCAGAGTATCATTGAACCAAGCGATTCATTTACCTACATTCTTCCCCAACCCACAGAACAGGGGGGAAAGACTGCTACATACCTTGGATGTGCACAGACAATTATGCTACTATCTGGACAGAACTAAGACCAGCAGAAAAACTGACCAGCTTTTGGTAGCATATGCAACAGGTACCAATCTCAAAATGGATAGGAAATTGCATTTGTTTTTGTTACTCTTTTCAGGGAAAGACAACAACTGATAATATCAGACCTCATTCCACAAG
The DNA here is from genome assembly GCF_019279795.1 of Protopterus annectens. NCBI lineage: Eukaryota > Metazoa > Chordata > Ceratodontiformes > Protopteridae > Protopterus > Protopterus annectens. The sequence goes on from NC_056726.1 coordinate 1,464,888,509, forward strand.
AGCTACAGCCACCACTACAGCTTTCCTACGAGGAGTGGCTACCAAAGACATTTTAGAAGCTGCTACCTGGAGCTCCGTGCATACATTTGCCAAGCATTACAATCTTCCTTTATACTCTAGATCCCGAGCAGGTTTTGCAACTGCTGTTTTGCAAGGGATCTTAACTACACCATCTTTATCTTAGTGCCTCCTCCCCCAGTTTGGCTATGGTATTCTACCCATATGTTAGGACTGCAGATGCATCCTTGAAGGACATAGTACAGTTTTGTACCTACCATAAATGTAGATGTCCGATAGGTATGCATCTGCAGTCAGGATTACCCACCCTCCTTCCCCTCTGTGGTACTCCTAGGGTATTTACCCATCTTTTAGCTAGCTGGGGGAATCTGTTATGGTGTATTTGTTTGTATATATGTGTATATATATATATATATATATATATATATATTTTTTAATATTGTTTGCTCTCTACTGTTTGGAATTATTTGCATTTATCCAAATTTGGCCTTACTAGAGGGCATCTGGGGAAAGAAACACTGAGGAAAATGGCGTCGGCTGATGCCTTTATACCCAATAAACTGCAGCTATGACGTCGGGTGAAGTGCGACATCAGCCGAGGCCAGACCCAGACTTTGGAATCCGGCCGACCGAAGGGCTGCCTGAGGCAGGACCACCCATATGTTAGGACTGCAGATGCATACCTATCGGACATCTACATTTATGGTAGGTACAAAACTGTACTTTCCTGCTACTGTCTGACATCTGGTTAGAAATGATCAGATGAGTACCCTGTTGGTGAACCTTTCAGTCCTTCTCTTTTTAACTCTTCTGTTCATGTAATCCCGAAGAAGCAACTAAGTGTGGATGGCAGATTCCCCACAAAGGCACCCACTATTAGTGTCTTTTTTGTTAGGGCAGTTCTCGTGGTAGTGTTCCTTAACCAATTTGTCAGGCGTTCATCCCAAAGACCTTACTTTGCCATTTGCATGCTCTGAACCTTTATCTAGAGAACCAGCGGTTAAAGCAGCTTGCATTAGGGTTGGAAGGCGCATCAGACACCCCGTCAGAACCGCTTAAGAGGGCCAAAGCCATGCGGCCTAGCTCTTCTGCAACTTTACTGCCCATACCTCAACCTGTGGCTTACATTGGCCTGGTGGAGGAATCTGCTTCTGCCAGTCAGGATAAAGCGGGTACCTCTGAAGGAGCCGCACAATCCTGAGCAGATGCCGGGTCTGTAGGGTTTTACCGGTATCTGCCTCAGACATCGGGGGGAACTAGCATGCTCTGTGGGCCCCTCGGATTCTGCCAATCCCATCCCTTCATCTGACCCGAGGCCTTCTCCTAGCTGGATGCCAGCTAGGCCTCTCAAAAAGAAACAAAAAACAAAGCATCTCTCCACTGCCTGAAAGCATGCCCGATTGACAAGCTTTCTGCCAACGTCTATTCAATGCATTCATGGCCCTAAGTCCCTACTATGACAAGAAGCCCTAGCATTGTCCCTCCTGTCAAGCCCTAGGCCCCAAACCTCAAATATTGTAAGGTGGGACGAAGAAGAGGAAGAACTTTTGACTCCTCAGAGGACTCCCTCTCCTATTCTTCACAGATCTCCTCTCCCCTGGGATATGGATCACCAGAGGAAGAGTCCATTGAGCTTGACTCCCCAGTTGAGGATTTACCCTTTGGGGAAGCTCTCTGCAAAATGAAACATCACTTTGTGAGAATCCAGTGACATGACTGAGGTGCAGAAGAAGGTTATATGACCTCATGCAGATGGATTACCCCAGTCCTTATGCTATTCCTCCTATTCTGCCAGCCTTTCTGGATACTTTTTTCTCAGCATCCCTTAACCCTGACTTCCAACCTCCAGCCCCCCGCAGGGCAGATTGTACAACGTCCCAGAGTCAGAGAAATTTCTCTTTTACTGCCCTCCAGCTGACCAAGCCACAACCTCCATTTCCACTGATAGGGCTTCCAAGCTGCTTCCTACTGCAACCATTCTTCCAGCTGACAGCAAGACAATGGAACGTCTTGGGAAGAAAATCTACACTTCAGCCACTCTTTCAGGGCCACAAATTACCAGACCGTTATGGCCTAGTACTCCTTAGCCCTGCTTGATAAGGCCACTAAAGAAATGGCTGGCATCCCAGACTGTGCAGCCAAAGCATCTCTGTCCTCCCTGCTAGCTCTCACCTCTCAGGTGAATAGACACTCCATGAAGCCTCAGATAGGTCAGCTGCATCAGCCTCTGCTTTAAGGAGATGCTCTTGGATCCGTCTGCAGCCCATCCCTGACTACTTCAGGGCTAAAGTGACACCCCTCTAGATATTCTCCTTTGTTTGGCATCTAAGTAGCTGATCTCAAAGTCCCTTCAACAAAAAGGCAAAGAAATGCGGGACCTAAAACACCTAATTCGCCCATCCCTAAGTTCCATAGGAACTACCCTGCCCAAACGCAATTCCTTAGAAAACCTTCTCACCGTATGCCTCGCTCCAGGCCTAGGTGACCACCTAGAAAGCCGGCTCCCCCGGCTAGAGCTTCTCCAGCCAGAGGCCTCCCTTTTAAGATAGGGCAGGTAGTGTCGGACTACCTGCCAGCCTCATTACCTCCCCCTTCTACCCCTACCCCTGTCTGCCAGTCTTTCCCTGTATGGTCCCACATTACCTTTGACAAATGTGTTCTTTCCATCATCCAGAATGGTTACTTCATGACCTGGATCACCCCCCCCCCATTAAGATTGGGCACTCCACAACCACCCACCAGTCACCTACCCCTCCTGCAACCGGTACTGTAATCTCTGCTGATTCAAGGCACCATAGAACCAGTTCCTCTGGAAACAAAAGGAATAGGATTTTACTCCATAATTTTTCTGCTTCCCAGAAAAGATGGACCATGGAGACCTATGCTAGATCTCTCAAGTCTCAACCCTTTTCTAAAGGTGCCTACCTTCAGGATGCTCACTCTCCCCACCCTCTTCCTCCTGCCTCAAGGGCTCATGGCAACCCTAGATATAAAGGATACTTATCTGCACATCCCAATAAAGCCCACATTCAGGAAGTACCTGAGTTTTTTGGCAGGCTCATCTCCTTTTCAGTTCTATGCCTTGCCCTTTGGGCTTTCCACCGCACCCAGGGTATTCACAAAATATTCCTATGGTGCATTATTCCAGTTGTGGGATTTCTTGCCCTCTGGTGACTAGTACGTAGGCTCCTATATAAAAGCTTCAGCTTGGCTGTTGCAGCTGCGTGGGATGTCACACATATAGGGCCTTTAATGTGATGTCTGCATGCACAGTCCTCAGAACTTTTCAGCCGCAGACTGCCTTTGCATCATATGATCCATCCTTCACACTCATCACATCAGTAAAGCTAAGTAACTCGTTGGGTTTAGACTTTTTCTTGTTTTGCTAACTGTTCTTGCCTATGCTTGGTTGTAGCCTTTAGTTGATGTCCAGTAAAAAGGGAAAGTGCCAGTGCAGGTGCCAGATACCCCATAAAGACACCCATGATATGTGTATTTTGCTTAGCCCGGGAGCACGACCATTCCTTCAGCTCGATTTGTCAATTTGTGCCGAAAACCCTGCACAGCCGTCTGGCTGCCTTAAACCTTTACATAGAAAATCAGTGCCGAAAACTGTTGGCTCTTAGAATGGATCCTGCATCGGAGACCAAACACGAACCTCCGCAAAAGAAGGCCAAGATTCTTAGGCCTTCCTTGCCTGCCGCTTTGTTTCCTGACTCCCTGCCAACTGCCGGTCTAGGAGTTGAGCACTTGGCGGTTCTGTTGAGTTCGACCCTTGAAGCTGTTGTATAGCTGACAAGCACGTCCGCAGAGCTTGCCCAGACTGACTACAGTCTATGTCGAGGGGGAACCAGATTTGGTGGTACCTCCGACCAGGATCCAGCCTTCAGAAATGTTGTTTTCTAAGTCGGACATCAGAACGGCCCCTACCTCCACTCAGGCCAAAAAGAGAAAACAAAACCTCATGCCTCCTTTTCTCAAGAAACCTTTCTAGATTGGCAGGCTTTCACTTTCTCACTTATGCAGGCCTTCATGGCCCTTAGGCCTTCAACCTCAGCCGCTTCTGCTCTGCCTTTATTGAGCCCTAGGCCTGCTTCTGCCTCTTTCCTCCCACCCATGACCTCTCTGGTTAGTGTGGAAGAGCATGATTCTTCCTTTTCTTCCTCAGAGGACTCAAATTTCTTGCACATCTCCTATTGCCTCTCCCCAGGAGTATTACTTCCCCTGATGAATCTGTAGAAGGGGGATCCCCTCCCCCCCCGACGATATTACCTTTGGGGAGACCATCACCAAAATGAAAGATTACTTCAAATGGGATACTTCCCAAATGACTGACTCCCAAAAGAGGTACTTTGAGCTGCTTCAAGTGGAATCACCCTCCCCCCTCAGCAGTTCCTCCATTGCTTCCTGCTTACTTGGATGCCTTTAATTCAGTCTCTAGCCCCCAAGCTCCCTGACCGCTTCTATAAAGTGCCAGAGGAGTAAAAATTCTTAAACCTCTCCTGGCTGACCCAGCTGTTATTGCCACTGCTCTGGATAAACCGTCCAGGCTACTGCCTTCTGCATCCCTCCTACCCACCGATAGATAGCAAATACATGGATGGGATTTGGAAAAGTTTACACATCCTTTGCTTTGGCATTCAGAGCCATAAATTCAGACCCACCTGACTAAATATGCTCTAGACTTAATGTCTCAGGCCCATGCTTGCCTCTGACAGTCCTATTAAGGCTGATATAGCCTCCAAAACTGTCCATGGCTCAGCAAGTAGCCAGGCACTCAATCAAATGCAGCTACGATGCTGCAGAAGCATCTGCCTGCTCTGCAGCATCTGCTGCTTTCCTTAGGAGATGCTCCTGGCTAAGACTACAGAATCTACCTGAGGACTTCAAGTCCAAAATCTTGGACGCCCCACTGGATCACAACTTCCACTTTGGGAAGCAATCTGCAGATCTCGCAAAAATCTGCAGGAAAGAATTCCAGGACATCAAGCCCCTTCTGGTCTCCCCCATTCCTAAACACTACAGGAGCTACCCTGCTAAAACCACTTTTGTAAGGCCCAACCATCCGCCAGCTGCCCAGTCTTCCAGCTCTAGAAGAGGGGCAAGAAGGCCTTCGTCCAGACCTAATGTACCACCATCTCCACAACCCAGACAACCCTTTCAAGATAGAGGAGGTCCCAATAATGCGTGACTGCCTGGCCCACCTTCCACACTCTGCACGCTTTCTGCACAGTCTCCTACTCTGGCAAGCCATCACCACAGATCAGTGGGTCTTGTCCATTATCCAGAAAGGGTACTTTCTATCCTGGAAAGAAAAACCACCCAGGAGAAATTCCTTTTCCCCCAAAATACCAAATTCATCTCCTACCACAAGTCTTGTCAGAACTTCTAAAGCTAGGCAGCATAGAACTTGCCCACCAAGACAGGAAGGAAAGGGATTCTACTCTCGTCTCTTCTTGGTACCCAAAAAAGATGGCCCCTGGAGACCCATTTTAGATCTCTCCTTTCTAAACCTATATCTTCAGGTACCCTGCAAAATGCTGTTACTTCCCACTCTTCTTCCTCTTATTCCACCCAGAGCCTTCATGGCCACCCTAGACCTAAAAGAAGCCTACCTTCACATACCCATCGGGACTTCCCACAGACAGTTTCTGCTTTTCTTTGGACCATCCTCTCATTTCCAGTTTACTGCCTTGCCCTTTGATTTATCCACTGCCTTTACAAAATGCCTAGCCCCAGCAATTGCCTTCTGCAGAACGCAGGGAATCCAGGTTTACCCTTATCTGGATGACATCTTAATACTAGCAGAGTCCAAAGATACCCTCTCAAGTCATGTGCTCTTCACCATGTCCCTCTTGCAAAATCTAGGGTTTGCCATCAGCCTCCCAAAGTTCTCCTTAAACCCAAAATGAAGGCCTTTCTCCCACAGGACAAGGTTCTATGCCTGACTGCCCACTTCCAGGAAACCTTCCATTCCCAGAAGGTTGACGGCAAGGCAGTTCCTGTGTCTTCTGGGCTTAATGGCAGCTACCATCCCCATGCTATCACTCGCCAGGATGCATATGCGCAAGCTACAGTGGTGCCTCAAAAACATTTAGTCCCAGCACCCTACATCCCTTAGAAACAGGAGATTCCTCTCCTTTCCTGTCTAAAGAAAGAAATCAGCTGGTGGACAAAGCAAGTCCATCTAAAACCTGGGACTCACTGTAACCTCCCAACCCAAACAATGCATACAGATGCCTCCGATTCAAGTTGGGGATCAACCCTGGCATTCTACAGGGTCCAGGAATACTGACACCCTTCTCTACAGAGCAAGCATATCAATATCGGGGAAATGACAGGTGTCCTAGCCTTAAAGACCTTTATTCCCCTTCTGGTCCCAGGGGTGCTCCAGATAATGACAGACAACACCACAGTTATTTGGTATCTGAACAAACTGGGAGGAAGAAAGGCCTACCAGCTGTGCAGGCTGATCCTGTGGATGTTCATCTCACATTGCTGCAGTCCTTACACTTGGGTAGTCCGCTGTCCTCGGTCGGCCCGAATATCAAAGTATAAGGCTGACGTCGGTCAAGGCGCATTTGACTGACATCAGGACGTCAGGGTACAAATGCGCATGACCGACGTCATATCCTCAGTCTTTTTTGCCGCATGGTCCGATGCAGAAGCAGCATTGCAAGTGCCGGTTGGCGTTCTGAGATTTTTCGATTTCGAAGTTTCAGACCGAGTTCAAAGTTGGCTAAGTACCCGTTGGGAATATTTTAGTTTTTCTTGCCTCAGTGATTTACCGGATGTCAGAAAAAGTCAATAATTGCATTTCTTGTGGGAAACAGATACCGCATAGAGATTATCATACTTTGTGTATTCCTTGCTTAGGGCCTGAGCACGACGTTGTTGGGTGTCGCTCTTGTGCTAGATTCAATAAACGCACTATAAAGAGAAGGTTGGATTGTGCCATGTTAGTCTTTGGGAAGCGGTGCAATTATAAAATGCCGTCGGATGCTCCGACGCCCGCTTCTTCGAAGAAGCGCAAGGACAAAGCAGTTAAGCCTAGGCTAGAAGAACTGTCTGTACCGGACGCCGGTTCTTTAGAGGTGTCGGTGGAGCCGGTGGCTCCACTGGAGGTTTCTTTGGGTTCCCAGGGAGAGACTTTATTATTGCAAGATGTGGCCTCTCAGGAGGCAGGTCAGGCTGAAGGGGCTTCTCAGGTTACTATACTCCCCTCCCTTCCTAGTGTGGCTAGGCCCTCTCCTTCTGTTTCCAAGGCTTCTCCCAGAGGCAGGCCAGGTTCAGCTTCAGTTGGTGTCACCCCTAGTTCTTCTGGAACTGTGCCCAAGAAGCATATGCTTAAAATGGCAGAAGATTTGATTTCTTTGATTAGGGTTCTTTGCCCCCTCCTGATAAGAGACCTAGGGTGGAGCCTGAGCCTGGGAGTTTTGAGCAGGCTTCGGATGTTTCAGAGTCTTCGGCTGAAGACTTGCAGGAGTATTCTCCTTATTCTGATTCTGATGTGGATGATTCTACTCCTTCTGCTTCTCCTCCTGAGGATTTTTCTTTTTCAGAAACTCTTCATTCTATGAGGGAGCCTTTTAAGTGGGAAGGTCAGGACTTCTCTGACTCCAGGAAAAGGCTTAGAGAATTTTTGTTTTACCCCAGCATAGGCCTTTGGCTATACCTCCTGTTTTAGATGTGGTGGAAGATGTTTTGCAGAGGCTTCTCTTAATCCTGATTCTGTGCCTCCTGCTCCTGTTAAACCGATAGATATTACAGGGTGCCTGAAGCTCATAAGTATGTTTTAAGAGTCCTAGGGCAGACCCAGAAACTGTTAGTCAGGGGCCTAAAGGTGTTAAGGCTTCTGTTGTCAAGAATCCGGTTCCCTCAGACAAAGAGGCCAAGGCTTTGGATAGATGGGGAAAGAAAGTTTATACTTCTTCCACTCTAGCTATGAGGGCTTTGAATTGCCAGTTTCACATGTTAAAATACCAAAACTATCTCCTTTCACAATTGAAGTCTAAGGTTGATGCTCTGGCGGAAGGTATTGATTGTAAAGAGTTGCAAGATTTAGTACATGTTTCTGAACAGGTGGGTAAGCATTCTTTGCAATGTGGTTTTGATGCTGTACAGGCCTCGTCTAGGGTGGCTGCCACTGGGTCAATTCTTCGCAGGCACGCCTGGCTGAGGGATCAGAATTTATCTGACCATGTTAAATCACGGATTTTAGATGCTCCTTTACAATCTGATGTGTTTGGTTCTCCTGTTGAGACAGTCTTAAAGAAAATGGAAGACAAGGCTAAGTCTATGCAGACTGTTAAAGATTTTTTGCAGGTTCAGCCTCCAAAGTTTAGTAGAAATTGGCCTACTAAGGGGTGGATGTATCCTTCTTATGATTCCCAGTCTAGGGGTAGATCTAGACGTGGCAGGGGCAGAGCTCAGGGCTCTTTCAGGCCTAGAACAGGAGTTCTCCTGCACAGTCTTCAGGTGAGGGCAGGGGTCAGTCCTTTCGTAAACAGACCCAATGACCTACCTTTTCAGCTGCCAGAGCCTTCTCGTCTGGCAGCACCTTTGGGAGGAAGGTTGGCACTTTTCAAAGAAAATTGGAGTTTAATTACCCAAGACAGATGGGTATTGGATATCATACACCACGGTTACCGGTTTTATTTCCATACCTTGCCTCCTTTCAAAGGCATGCCAGACGTTCCTCCTCCACAAAGAATAGAGGCTCACAAGCAAATTTCTCTGTTACTCCAAATAGGGGCCATTCAGCCGGTCCCTATGCCAGAAGTGGGCCTAGGATTTTATTCTCGCCTGTTCCTAGTACCAAAGAAAGGGAACACGTGGAGACCAATTTTGGACTTATCTATCCTCAACACTTATCTGGACATTCCCAAGTTCAAAATGTTGACGTTACAGCAGCTTTTACCTCTGCTGGGCAAAGATCATTGGATGGTAACTTTAGATCTCAAGGAGGCTTATCTTCATGTTCCTATCAGACTCAGTTGCAGGAAGTATCTGCGTTTTCGAGCTGGGACTTCTCATCAGTTCTCTGCATTGCCCTTTGGCTTATCTACTGCGCCCAGAGTGTTCACGAAGGTTCTGGCTCCAGTGATAGCTTTCCTCAGGTTAAAAGGAATACAGATTTATCCATATTTGGACGATTGCCTGATTCTGGCTCAAGAAAGGGACGAGCTTCTTCATCATTTGGGTTATGTGATAGCAGTGCTAAGATGCCTAGGGTATTCTGTGAACGAAATAAAGTCCAGTCTAGTACCCTCTCAAGACATGTGCTTTCTGGGTGTGAGACTGAATACAGCATCCCAGATGGCCTTTTTGACCCCGGACAAACAAAAGAATCTTTCCCTTTACTTTCATCAGTTGTCTCATCAGTCCGGGCTGACTGCAAGGACAGTCCTTCAAGCCTTAGGGTTCATGGCATCTTGTATTCTGGTGCTTCCCAATGCCAAACTGCATATGAGGAAGCTGCAATGGTATCTCAAAAATGTATGGACACAGCACTGCCAGGATTTGGACACTGTCATTCAAATAATACCTTGCATTCAAAATGAATTTTTGTGGTGGGCTCAGGAATGTCACCTAAACAAGGGACTCTCTGTGACCCGGCCAGAGGCGAGTCAGATTCTAACGACAGATGCCTCAGACAAAGCTTGGGGAGCTCATCTGAATGGAAAGTGGATACAAGACAAGTGGCCTGCCAGACTACAACATCTACATATCAACTTGAAAGAGATGTTAGCAGTCCAGTTTGCATTAATAGCCTTCCAGGATTTACTTCTTCCAGGGCAGGTGTTGATTCTAACAGACAACACAACTGTCGTGGTACATCAACAAGCAAGGCGGAACACATTCTTATCCTCTATGCAGGCAAGCAATGATTTTGTGGGAGACTGCTCTCAGTTTACAGCTAAATCTTCAGGCAAGGTTTCTGCCGGCAGCACAGAACTCCTTAGCAGATGTGTTGAGCAGACAAATTATGGATCCCCACGAGTGGAAATTGGATCCTCATGTATTTCGGAAATTGACAGTGTCATGGGGAACTCCAGACATAGATCTGTTCGCTTCCCCACTAAACCACCAGCTGCCAAAGTTTTGCACAAAAAGGTTTCATCCCACAGCTTGGAAAGTGGATGCTCTCTCTTTCAATTGGAGCAATCTTCATGTGTATGCCTTTCCGCCTCTGCCTCTCCTTCCAAAGGTACTACTAAAGGCCAGACAAGACAAGCCAAGGATGATTTTGATAGCTCCAGATTGGCCTCGACAGCATTGGTACCCATTACTGAGGAGCCTGGTACGGAAGCCTCCATGGCCTTTACCTTCGATTCCACACCTGTTGTCTCAGGAGGACAGTCATTTGCTCAATGTCAAGCTTCACTCTCTGCACCTCACAGCCTGGCATATTCTGTTTTGAACCATTGTGGGCCCCCACTTCCACAACAAGTTTTGAATGTTATTTTGGAAGCCAGAAGGCCTAGTACAAGGAAAGTGTACGCAGACAAATGGAAGAGATTTTTATTTTGGAGTGCAGCAAAGGATTTTGATGTTTCTGGGCCTAATTTAAGTGTGGCTCTTCAATATCTTACTGAGTTACTGGACAAAGGTTTGTCCTTCTCTTCTATTAAAGTTCATGCTGCAGCAATTTCGGCTCACTATGATTGTGACCCACCATTGTTTTCTCATCCTTTGTTCAAGCAATTTCTTAGAGGGGCAAAGAATATAAGACCCCCACGAAGAGCTCCTACTCCTGCTTGGGATCTCAATTTTGTGTTGGAGAAACTCACTCTACAACCTTTTGAGCCTGCAGCTACTGCTGAATTAAAGTTTTTATCATGGAAGACTGCTTTTTTGTTGGCTATTACCTCTGCAAGAAGGGTTTCTGAGTTGCAGGCCCTTATGGCAGTTGAGCCTTTCTTAATTTTCCATAAGGATAGGGTATCTTTACGTACTAATCCTTCCTTTATGCCTAAAGTGGTTTCTAGTGTGGCTTTAAACCAAACTATTCATTTGCCTACCTTTTATGCAAATCCCCAAAATAAAGGGGAAAAGATTTTGCACACTTTAGATGTACACAGGCAGTTGCGTTATTATTTGGACAGAACTAAAGGGTTCAGGCAGTCTCAGCAGTTATTTGTTTCTTTTGCTTTGAGTTCTCAGGGCAAGCCTGTGTCAAAACAAACTATTTCTAAGTGGATTGGGTTTTGCATTGCTTTCTGTTATTCCCATCATGGCAAGGAAGTTCCAGCTGGGATTAGGCCTCATTCCACTAGGGCTACTGCCATTTCAACAGCTTTTTTGAGAGGGTGGCAACTAAGGATATTTTGGAGGCAGCTACTTGGAGTTCAGTGCATACTTTTTCCAGGCATTATCACCTACCACTTTACTCTAAATCCAGGGCTGGTTTTGCCACTGCTGTTTTGCAGGGCATTTTAGCAGCTCCTGCTTCCTTATAATTTGGCCATCCTCCCTTTCCTCTGCTTTGGGATTCTACCCAAGTGTAAGGACTGCAGCAATGTGAGATGAAGAACATAGTACAGTTTTGTACCTACCATAAATGTAGATGTTCGAAGATCCACATTGCTGCAGTCCAATTTACCCTCCCTCCTTCCCCTCTGTTAGAGGCGGTTGTGTGGGTTGGGTGGTCAATTGGGTGTATATTGTCTATTGTATATATTGTACATATTTTTAGTGCTAGGATGGTTGGTTGTTGGTTTGCTGTCTTTTGGTTTTTGACCTTTATTTTTAGGGTCTTCTGACATCTGGGGCAAGAAAAGACTGAGGATATGACGTCGGTCATGCGCATTTGTACCCTGACGTCCTGATGTCAAATGCGCCTTGACCGACGTCAGCCTTATACTTTGATATTCGGGCCGACCGAGGACAGCGGACTACCCAAGTGTAAGGACTGCAGCAATGTGGATCTTCGAACATCTACATTTATGGTAGGTACAAAACTGTACTATATGGGACCTTGTCTCTCGCCACATCCTGGTCCTGCAGGTGACCTACATCCCCTCGCAGGACAACAAAAACAAGCAGACCACCTAAGCAGGACCTCCTCACCACAGCACGAATGGATGCTGGACAGGGAGGTCTTCTTAGACATAGTCCGCCGGTGGGGTACTCCACAAATAGACCTGTTTGCCTCCCACCAGAACAGGCAGCTGCAGACTTTCTGCTCAGGTACACTCCCCTCTGGCTTGGAGAGTGGATGCTTTCAGCATCTCTTGGGAGGGAAAGTTTTAGGTTCATAAGTAGGTACTAGGTTATTGGCACTAGGGCCTATATAAGCCTAGCCAAACTGTACCCAGGCTTTCACCACCCAAGAAAGTTATTTTCCTGTGCCCGTCAAGCAGAGCCACATAAGTGATCCCTGGGGTGAATTTCCTATCTCCCATCCAATCATCAAGAGTTTTCTTGAAGAGTGCTAATAAACTTTGTATGATATAGATAGGAAGTTTGTTCCAGAGTAGTATGGGAACTCTGTCCCTCCAGCATGTTCTGTTTATTGTGGTGACAAGGTTTAGTTCCCTAGAGCGTGTAGCTCAGAGGGATTGGGATTTTTCTTTAAGTGGAGCATGTCCAACAGCTCTTGGTTTGACATAGCTTTGTATGTTTGGTAGAGATAGCCTCTGAGTGGGTGATATGCAACTGAATAAAGCTGGAGTTTTTTGAGAGAGTCTGCGTAGGGCATTTGTTTGAGGCTGGTAATCCTCTTTGTGAGGTATTTCTGCGGCCTTTCCAGTTGTAGATGTCTTGTGAGGTACATAACAAAAAGGGACGTTGTACTCAATGGGTCTAATGAATGATGAGTAGAGGGGAACAATGACCTATTTTTTTCCTGGATGAGAAACCTTTTGTGATGAGGTGCACCACGTAGAAAGATTTCCTGACTACTGTGGCGATGGGATTATCAAAGGAGAGACTATTGTCCACCTGTGTCCCAAGATCTCTTATCACACTTTCGGTGTTAAGTAGACTAACGCCTATGTGGTAGTTCATGGGTACAGAGTTTTTACCAAAAGGAATAACCATGCACTTTTTGGTATTGAGCTTGAGGCCATGGCTTTGACACCAGGCATCTGTCTCAGTGAGGCCCTTTTGTAGGATGCCCACATCGTTAGGAGTTTGGATTATGGCTCCTAATTTGCTGTCATCTGTGACCTTTGTTAGCCAGAAACCTTCTGTGTTTGCCTGTACTTCAGAGAAGTAGAGACCAAACAGGAGAGGACCCAGGACTGAACCCCGTGGTACTCCACTTGTCACTGGTCTGAAGTTGGCTTTAGAGTCTGCTACTTTCACGTGTGGGTTCTGTCATTGAGCCAGTTGGTAACCCATCTTGTGACATAGGGATTTATACCTAGTTTAGTGTATAATTCCAGAGTGGTGGATGGTGTTGAAAGCCTTGGCGAGATCTAGATAGGCTGTATGGAACCACCTTACCCTCATCTACGGCTTTGGTGACCACTTCAAAGAAGTCTATCAGGTTTAGGAGACATGATCTGCCTTTTACAAACCCGAACTGGGTAGGGTCTAGAGTTTGGAGATTACCAATGCCATTTATTAAGTTCTATGATGATACATTCCATAGCCTTGCAGACCAGGCTCATCAGACTAAAGGGGCGGTAGTTCTCTGTGTCAGTGGTGGCTCCTCCTTTGTGGAGTGGGATAACAATTGCTGTGCCATTCAGTGGGCACGAAGCCTGAGGTGAGGCTATGATTGAACATGGTACTTGGGTGGGGGTGCTAGTTCGTTCTGTAGTTAGCATAGAATGCAGCCTGGGATGTTGTCAGGTCCCATGGATGCTGTGTTCTTGGCTTTGGAGAGTGCATTTTTTTTTACCTGTGCAGCTGTGATTACAGGAACTTTGCATTCTTCTGGTATAGAGATGGGCCCTTTAGGGGGTGAGAGAAAAGGGTAAAGTTAGCTCTGAACCTATCTGCCAGGATGTTGGCAATCTGTTGGTTCTGTATATTTAGTGCCATTGTGCTGCAACTCAGAGCAGATCTGAGTGTTGCCCTTGAGATTCTTGACTTGGCTATAGAATGCTTTGTGGTTGTCTTTAGAATCAGTGGCAATTTTTGTTTTTGTGACCATCTTTGGAGGATTTTGAGGGATCTCTGCTTCTTACTGAGGCTGACCAGGGAGTTCCTCCAGTCATGGGATTTTACTCTCTTTCAACAGTTTCTTCTGTTGCAGAGTTTTATGGCAGGGGACCACCAGATTGGCTTCCTTTTTTTGAAGGATAGCATCTTGGTTCCATTAGGGATTGCACAATCCATGCACTTGTGTAAGTGCTTATAAAGTGCATTTGTGTATATAGGATTCAGCAGTCGTGCCTCTGTTGTCCATCAGCATGGGTGTCGAAGTTTGCCACTTCTTTCTTAAACGTGAAGTTGGCTTTGGAGAAATTTTTTACGGTGGTTTCCATAATGGGGTGTGGGATGTGGATGTCTAGGTTGATTAGCTTGTGGTCGGATCTGACCAATGAATTTACCTCTGGTGTGGAACACGAGTTGCCCATGTTGGTAATGACCAGGTCTAGGATATTGCTGCCCCTGGTGGTGTGGATAAGTTGATCGAAGGTGTTGGAATTTATGCATTCCAGAAAACGTTGAGCACAAAAGTTGGTACAAGAGTAGTTTTCCTAGTTAATGGTGGGGTAGTTGAAGTCCCCTATTATTAGGGTGTTAGGTTGTACCCTAATATTTTCCAGTGAATCAAGAAACTGAGTGGGAATCCTGGGGCATGGTGGGATCTGAAGCAAGCTGCAGTTTGGATTGCTGTCTTGCCCAGAGTTTGTTACACTGATAATCTCTGATGCATTATGCTGAGCATCTAGTCTGGAGGTGTGGATTTCCTTAATGAATATGGACACACCTCTGCCTTTGGTGTACTGGTCCAGGTTAGGTGGCCGAAAAGTGTGGTATGAGTTGTAGCCTGGTAATGCAGGGATGTTCTCTGGAGCCTTGAACCAGGATTTTAAGGAGTGCCTAGAGTGAGTGCATTTTGAGGTTTAGACTTGTAGCATTGAGTAGCATTACCCTCAGATTCTGCTTGCTTGTACCTGTTGCAGTGGTGAATTTGTCATTTGAACTTTGCCTAAAAAGGCACTATAGGGGTGGCAAGAGCCTTAGCCAGTATCAGAAATCCGAAGGCCAACAGTTGCAGGCCATCTCTGGCAAAGCATTGTGGTTTGTCGATCATGTCATCCCAGGCAGACAGATACTGGATCCCCTTAGAATGACACCAGAAGCTTAGCCAATTGTTGAAGTCAATCATTTTGTCTTTGTACTGTGGTATCATTCTGGGTGATGGCAGGATGCTACTGAGGGCTAGGGTCATACCTGCTTGGCCTACAAGATCGGGCAGCTCCTCCATGTCAGTTTTCATGTAGTCCAGGGAGGTATGTCTCAGGTCATTCACACCAACATGGACAATGACGGTCATATTTGTACTTGTGGAGTGACCTGAGTGCGTGTGTTGTGGCGGATCCTGGCAGCAACTTTCTCCTTGTTTAGCCTGGTGAGTGGAACATCAGTGTGTCTGACTATAGAGTCACGTATGACTTGAGTGTTGGGTGCGTTATGCCTTATGGGCTGTGGTTGAGTGGCACACTGAGTTTGTGGGCTATGTGTCATTTGGGTTGTGTTGGGGCATGGAGGATGCTTGCATTTCTGCTTTGGAGGTCCCTTTTACTTGGTAGATTTTTGAGCCTCTGCAAATGTAGGTGTGTGTTTTGTCTTTGTGTTTTGGTGGTGTAGGTTCTGAGGGACTATGATGATTGTGGTGAGGTGCAAGTGTTTACCTTCTCCTCTTGACGGTCTAGTCCAGTCTTGGGTGAAGAGAGCTTTGCTTCCAGTTTGGCTATATAAATGCATCTCTCACAGGTTGTAGTGTTGGGTGATGAGGAGAGGATTGTCTGTGTACATGAGGCAATTGCTGCATTGCTTCTTTATGCCCCCCTCCCCCCCCCCTGTTTTCCAATGATTCAGAAAGTACTCCTGAAAGTACAGGACAAACCAAAAATCTTGTTATTGACACCCTACTGGCCAAGGCAGCACTGGATGTTCTTCCTGTTTCACTGTTGCAGTCATCACACTTGGGTTATCCTGCCAGGGGTAGTCATCAGTCGCCCTGAATACCAGAGGCTTAGTATTTCTGCATTGGTTGCTGTCACACCAGGACTTAAGTCAAGTCATCAGTGGTATAAAATCAGACAGCCGATGCCATTACATCAGTTTTTCTTGCTGAGGAGCCCGAAGCCGACGCAGTTGGCACGAGTGCCAGTCGGCCGCTACCTGAGTTTGTTTCCAAAATTGAATCAACTTGGAAGTTTTCTAAAGCTAAGTACCCTGGTGGGGATCCTTTTTTTCTTACATAACCGATGTTAGAAAAAGTTAATTGTCTCTCCTGTGGAAAGCAAATACCACACCGAGATTTCCATTCCTACTGCATCACCTGTTAAGGCCCAGACCACGACGTGCCTTGCTGCCGGTTTTGTGCTTTGTTCAACGCCCGAACTATTCGTCGTCAGGCCCTTATTGTAACTAAATGCTTTCGTTCTTGATCTCTGTATTCAGAAATGGCTTCGGTAAGCCATCCGACTACAGATATTCTGCAAAAGCTTAAGGATAAAGTCAAGACTGCACAGGTCCAAAACTGCCGACTACTCTTCCGTTAAGGTAGTATTAGTTCGCTGGTACTCAGTGAGGCGTTTGTGCAGCCACTGATGCCCCCTTCTATGGATTTGCAGGCTGCTACAGAGACCCGTTCGGAGTCTGGTTTGCCGCGAGACGACTTTGACTACAGAACCTGCGGATGTCTCTACCTTGGATGGCTCCGGAGCTGCTGTACAGGCACTGGCTTCTGAGGCCACGCCAACACTGGTACCCTGTACTTTGCAGTCTGTCACCGTTGCCTCCATTGCATCTCCCCCAGATTCCAATTCTCCCGACTCAGCAGGAGGGGCAGTTCTTGCATCTGAAGTTGCAGACCCTGAACCTTGGAGCTTGGCCTATTCCTGGACTTCTCAACCAGTAGCCAGCCTAAGCAAGCAGGTAGTAGAATGTCATACATGAAGCCAGATGACCCAGTACTAGAAAACCCTATGCTGACTAATGGAAAAGGTATTGTTCCTGGATCCAGACTAGAGGAGTGAATCCTGCACAGCCCTCCTTACCTTCTCATCCTGCATTGCCTAGCAGACCTACTCCACAGGGGCCTATCTTCTTCCATTAATATCCATGCCTCTGCCATCTCTGCTTATTACAGCACTGAGCCATCTCTCTTCTCACACCCTTTCATTAAGCAGTTCCTGAGTGGGGCGAACAACTTAAGGCCATCAAGAAGAGCCAGTACCCCTGCTTGGGACCTTAACTTTGTGTTGGAAAAGCTCACACTTACCCTCCTTTGAGTCTGCAGCGTCAAGAGTTAAAATTCCTCTCTTGGAAAACAGCCTTGCTTCTGGCCATCACTTCGGCTAGAAGAGTGTTTAAGCTACAAGCACTTATGGCTGTGGAACCCTTAAAAATTTTTCATGCTGACAGGGTCTCCCTCAGGACTAACCCAACTTTCATGCCTAAAGTGGTGTCCAATATGGCTCTCAACCAATCAATTCATTTGCCCACCTTTTTCCCAAACCCACAAAACAAGGGGGAAAGGATTCTGCATTCTCTAGTTATGCAGACAGCTCAGATTATATCCAGATATGACTAAATCTTTTAGGAAGACATGCCAATTGCTAGTCAGCTTTGCAGCAGTGGCAGAGGGCAAGCCCATATCCAAACAGTCTCCAAATGGATAGCACACCGCATCCATTTCTGCTACAAATAACATGGGAAACCGCCCCCTAAGGGGGTCAGGACGCATTCAATCAGGACAACCCCCACCTCTGCAGCTTTTCTCAGAGGGGTCCCTACCAGGGACATCCTGGAGGCTGCAACATGGAGCTCTGTTCATACCTTCACCAAGCATTCCCGCCCGCCTGTCTTTTCTATATCCAGGGCAGGCTTTGCAACCGCATTCTTGTAGGGCGTCCTTGCCAACCCCCAGTGTTCTTGACTGCCACCACCCTTTTCAGCTTTGCGAATTAACCCAAGTGTGATGACTGCAGCAGTGAAACATGAATGTAGTACAGTTGTGTACGCTTGCCATAAATGTAGATGTTGGAGTGTATTCACTGCTGCAGTCCTGGATGATTGTGTTTCACTGTTGCAGTCATTACGTTTGGGTAATCTGGCAGGTTGCCCTTAGTTGGCCTGATTTGGGTACTGCGTCGGCTGCTGTCCCTTCCATGATGTCAGGTCGTCGTGGGTATAAAACATGCAGCCAATGCCATTTTCATCAGTCTTTCTTGCCACGCAGTGCCTGAAGCCGAAGCAGTTTGCAAGTGCCGGTCAGCAGACTCCTGAAATTTTCATTTTCAAGTTTCAGAACTGAAGTCTTCAACCTAAAGCGAAGTACCAATGTCAGTAAAAGTTAATTGTATTACTTATGGGAAGCAAATACCTCATAAGGATTTTCATTTGTACTGTATTCCTTGCCTAGGCCCTGACCACAATGTGCCTTGCTGTCAGTTTTGTGCTAAATTTAATCAACACACTATTAAGCGCCAGTATATTTTTGCATCAAAATATTTTGGCTCAAGATTTAACCATCCAGAAATGTCATCTGTTAAAGCAAAAGACAGTTAAGGTCCAAAACCAACAAAGCTTCTCTTAAGCCAGTCGCCGGTACTCATTGAGGTGCTTTTGCAGCCCCTGATACCTGCTACTTTTGATTCGCCGGCCTCTACTGAGACCTCTTCGGAGTCCAGTATGCCGCGAGACAGTTAAGTATTGAAACCGCGGATGTCTCCATCTTAGATGGGTTTGGAGCCGCTGAGCAGGCA
Source organism: Protopterus annectens (assembly GCF_019279795.1). Lineage (NCBI taxonomy): Eukaryota > Metazoa > Chordata > Ceratodontiformes > Protopteridae > Protopterus > Protopterus annectens. The sequence goes on from NC_056726.1 coordinate 1,464,907,429, forward strand.
CCGGCTTCTGAGGGTGTTTTCAGGCCTAAAGATTTGTATGTTTAACAGATGCCATCTTCAAAACTAAGGCCAAAATCAACTTCTATGTCTAAGAAACTGACCCTTGGGCCACGTGCACAGGCCCCTATGCCTAAAAAACAAATGATCAAACTGGCTGAGGATTTAATTTACCTTGATCAGGGGTACCCATCCCCCTCCTGCTAAGAGGCCTAGGCAAGGCACTGACTATGAATCATCAGATCAGGTTTCTATTTCTTCTGATTCCTCTTCTGATCAGGAATTATCTGTTCCACCTTATGAGGACTATGATGCAGAAGATGCCATCCCTTCTGCTTCTCCTGAGGATTTTTCTTTTGGAGAAACTTTGCATACCTTAAGGGGAACACTTTCACTGGGAGAGTCAGGATTTCTCAGAATCTAAAAAGAGACTTTGGGATTTCCTTCTTCCTCAGCGTAGGCCTTTGGCTATACCTCCTGTTCTAAACATTGTTGATGTTTTCTCAGAATCCAGCATGGCTCCTGATTCCCTGCCTCTGGCTCCTAGTAAGCCAGACAGATATTACAGGGTTCCTGACTCCCACAAATTCCTTTTTAAAAACCCTACTGCTGACCCTGAAACCATTTCTCAGGGTCCCAAGGGCCATTAAGGCTTCTACTGCTAAAAATCCTACCCCTTCTGATAGACTCCAGGGCGCTGGATAGATGGGGTAAGAAGGTTTACACATCTGCAGCCTTGGCAGTCAGGGCTTTAAGCTGTCAATTTCATATGCTTAAATATCAGCAGCATGTCATGGCCTTACTTAAACAGAAAATTATTTATTTCCGACTGTGTGGGAAATAGAGTTGCAGGATTTATTGCATTCAGCTGAACAAGTTGGAAAGCATACTTTGCAATGTGGTTTTGATTCCTTGGAGGCCTCTTGCAGGGCCGCTGTAACTGGATCAGTGATAAGAAGGCATGCTTGGCTCAAGGAGCAAAATCTGCCTGTTCATGTTAAAGCAAAATTGTTGGATGCTCCTTTGCAACAGGACAGTCAATTTGGTAATAAGGCAGAAGTAGTTTTGAAAAAGATGGAAGATGAAGCTAAGTCTATGCAAACTGTAAAAGATTTCCTACAAGTGCAGCCATCCAGGTTCAGTAGGCACTGGCCTACTAAGAACTGGTCCTTTCCAGTACCCACCAGAGCCGCTCAGGTCAAACCCAGACATTCCAAAGGCTCCAAGTTTCAGTCACAAGGAACTTATAGAACAAAACAGTGGGGTGCCTCCACCTCCAAATCTGGAAGTAAAAAGACACCTTCCTACGGTAAACACTCAATGACTTTCCACTGCAATCACCAAGCACTTATTTTTTGGCCACCCCTTTGGGGGGAAAACTGGCACTTAATGCACGAAACTGGCAACTAATTACTCAGGACAAGTGGGTTTTAAATGTAGTATCCCAGGGATACAGATGTAATTTCCGCACGTTGCCAGTCCCAAAACGGATGGCCAGATCTGCCTCCAAATCAGTGGGCAGAGGCCCTGAAACAAGTTGTGTCCCTCATGAATATCGGGGCTATTCAACCAGTACCAGAAAAGGAAAAGGGACAAGGTTTTTATTAGACTATTTCCGGACATTCCAAAATTAAAGATGCTGACTCTACAACAGTTACTGCCTATGCTAGGCAAGGATGCCTGGTTAGTAACTCTAGACATAAGAGGTTTGCCTGCATATCCCAATCAAGGAATCTTGCAGAAGATACCTCCGCTTCAAAGCAGGCTATTTGCATTACCAGTTCTCTGCACTGCCCTTTGGTTTATCTACTGCGCCCAGGGTCTTCACAAAGTGCCTGGCACCAGTAATTGCATTTTGCTGACAAAGAAACATTCAAATTTATCCTTACTTGGATTGTCTAATTCAGGCAGAAAAAGGACAGTCTTCTAAAACATCTGGCGTTTGTAAAAAGACTTCTAACTTGACTAGGGTACACCATAAATGAAAAGAAATCACAACTCGTACCCTCAAATTACATTCCTGGATGCAAGCTTGAATACAACTGCCCAGATGACCTAGCTTATGCCAGAAAAACAAATTCAATTGATGACTTGCTTCAAACAGGTGGCCACAAAAACCCAGCTATCTGCAAGACAAATTCTGCAGGCCTTGGGTTTCATGGCCTCCTGCATCCTAATACTTCCATATGCAAGGCTGCATATGAGGAAACTTCAGTGGTACCTAAAAAGCTTATGGAGTCAGCATTCACAGCCTGGAAACAATGATTCCTATCATTCCTTGCCTGCAGCTAGAGTTCCTATGGTGGGCAGAGGCCTGCCACCAAAACAAGGGACTGTCATTCACTCCACCCCCTCCCGCCTAAACCCTGACTACAGATGCATCAGATTATGCTTGGGTGAGGTGCATCTGGCAGGGAGATGCATTCAGGGCCAATGGAGCCCAAATCAAATGCACCTACATATCAGCCAGAAAGAAATGCTAGCTGTACAGAATGCTCTGACATCCTTCAAGGGCTATCTTCATCCAAGACAACTACTGATAGATGGACAACACCACAGTCATGTGGTACATAAACAAGCAGGGGGGTACCCATTCCTATCCCCTTTGCAAACTAGCCATAACATTGTGGAACACTGCCTTGACCTACCAGATACATGTACAAGCTCAATTCCTGCCAGGAAAGCAAAATACTCTGGCAGATGCACTAAGCGGAAATCTTATGGCCCCACAAGAATGGAAACTGGATCCACAAGTCAGCATGGTAACACACAGATGGGGGAGCCCAGACATGGATCTTTTTGCCTCACCCCAAAATTATCAGTTGGACAAATTCTGCACAAGAATTCATCACAAAAAAGCTTGGAAAGTGGATGCTATGTCCTTCAGCTGGAAAAACCTATCAGTCTATGCCTTTCCTCCTCTGCCTCTGCTCTCCTCTTACTAAGTCAGACAGGAAAAAAAAATGGTACTGATTGCTCCAGACTGGCCTTGCCAACACTGGTACCTGCTCCTACGTAATTTTACCTTCCTCAGTGGTACCTGCCTAACACCTTACCTACAGTCTCAGGAGAACTATCAAATTATGCACACTCAGCTCCAAACTCTGAATCTTGCAGCATGGCTAATCGACTAATTTCACCTGTTACATCTCTCAGCAAACCTGTGATGGATCTCATTTTGGAGGCTAGAAGGCCTAGTACTAGAAAATCTTATGCGGACAAATGGAAACGATTCTGTGCCTGGAACCAAGCACAAGGAATAAGCATAGCAATGCCCAATATTCCTCAGATTCTGCAATATTTAACTGAGATGCTTCACAAGGGCCTGTCTCTTTCTTCTATAAAAATCCATTCCTCTGCCATTTCAGCTCATTAGAACCGTTTCCCCTCTTTTCTCATCCTCTGCTAAAGCAGTACCTCAGAGGGGACAAAAATTTAAAACCTCCCAGGAGAGCACCAGTTCCTGCATGGGACTTCAATTTTGTTTTGGAAAAACTCACTTTACCTCCTTTTGAGCCAGCTGCTACTGCAGATTTAAAATTTCTCTCCTGGAAAACAGCTTTTCTTTTAGTTCAGCTAGACAGATTTCAGAATTACAGGCTCTTATGGCAGTGGAGCCTTTCATTATTTTCATATGGACAGGGTGGCTCTTGGGACCAATCCATCTTTCATGCCTAAGGTGGTATCCAGTGTGGCTCTTAATCGGACCATTCATCTGCCAACTTTCTTTCCCAATCCACAGAACAAGGGTGAGCGGATTCTGCATTCATTGGATGTGCATAGACAACTTCGATTCTACTTAAACAGGACAAAAACCTCTAAGAAAATTTGAGCAACTATTGGTGGCATTTGCTGCAGTGGCAGAGGGAAAAGCTATTTCAAAGCAGACTGTTTCTAAATGGATAAGCCATTGTATTCGTTTCTGCTATGTGCACCATGGTAAACCCATCTCCAAGGGGATCAGATCTTATTCCACCAGGGCTGCATCTACTTCTGCAGCCTTTCTCAGAGGGGTTCCTACCAGAGACATTCTAGCAGCTGCTACCTGGAGCTCAGTTCATACGTTCATCAAACATTACCATTTACCTCTCATCTCTAAATCCAGAGCTGGCTTTGCCACTGCTGTCGTGCAGGACCTTATAGCTGCTCCTAATTCTGTATAAATCCATCCTCCCAGCCATAGCTTTGGGAATCTACCCAAATGTAATGACTGCAACAGTGAAACATGAAGGCCTCTGCTGAAAATGGACATGTATCCAGCCAGACTAGCCCGGTTAACAAATGTAAAATAAATGTAAAATAAAATAAATAAATAAAATAAACATAGTACAGTTGTGTACACTTACCATAAATGTAGATGTTCGAGAGTATTCACTGTTGCAGTCCCGGTTACCCAACCTCCAGCCCCATTTTTTCTCTTACTATACCTCTTCTTTCTTTTAATATGCTTAAAAGCCTTTTTGGTGTTTTTTCTTTTGATTAGAGGTATATTGTTTGTGTTTTAAATTGTATATAAATATATAGATATAGATATATAGATATAGATATATAGATATAGATATATAGATATAGATATATAGATATAGATTATAGATATAGATTATAGATATAGATTATAGATATAGATTATAGATATAGATTATAGATATAGATTATAGATATAGATATATAGATATAGATATATAGATATAGATATATAGATATAGATATATAGATATATAGATATATATTATAAATATAGATATAGATAGATATATAGATATATATAGATATATATGTATATATATATATATAGTGCTCCCCATTTGGGGGGCACCTGACATCTGGAGCAAGAAAAACTGATGAAAATGGCATCTGCTGCATGTTTTATACCCCTGACGTCATGGAAGAAGGGACAGCAACTGACGCAGGACCAAAAACGTTAATCAGGCCGACTGAAGGCAACCTAAATGTAATGACTGCAACAGTGAATACACTCTTAACATCTACATTTACGGTAAGTGTACACTGTACTTTTCCCACCCTCCTTCCCCCTTGTTTATCTTTCTCTCTCTTCCTCACTCCTTACAGGGTTTTTTGGTATTTACTTTCTACTGGTGGTGGTCTTCCACCGTAACCTAGCTCCCTATTTGGGGGCTCCTGATTTTTGGGGCATGAAAAACTGATGTAATGGAGTCAGCTGCCTGATTTTATACCACTGACGACCTGATGTCAGTCCTGGAGCGACAGCAACCGATGCAGAAATACTAAGCCTCTGGTATTCAGGCCGACTGGGGGCTTCCCCTGGCAGGTTAACCCAAGTGTAATGACTGCAACAGTGCATGTTCTCTAAAATCTACATTTATGGTAAGTGTACACAACTGTACTTTCCCCCTACTTCTCGATCTAGCCAAGGGCAATCACTACAAGTTATCCTACAAGATGGACCTACTAACACAAGACAAAGGAACTCTCCATCCACACTTGCAGATGTTATCCCTGACTGTGGGTGATGAACTTTTGATCTGAAGTGGTTAACTTCATTTGATCAGCAACCTGTGGGTATCTGATCAGACCTGGATCCGAGCCGGCAGCTTTCCAAGCTGAAGATCAGAGCTCTCAGCTCCTCTCCCTTACCCATAATACCCTGCTACCTCCCTCCAGTCCTCTGATCTCGTTTGCCGTGGCTTCTTAAAGCATAAGGGACGAGCTCTTGGCTGTTTAGGTAAGAGGAATTTGGGAGATTTTCTGTAAAAAGTTGTAGCACTTTTTGTGTGTGTGTTTCAGACCCTTAGTTAAGTTAAATAATTTTTGATTCTTTTTAGTTGTAATTTAGTGTTTTCCCTTCCCCCTTACTGTGTGTGAGGGTGTGTGCGTGAGTGTCATGGCCGATGGCCCTAAGGCCATTTTTTCGAAATGCGCTGTATGGTCATAAGCTGTCCCCAGCGGATGGCCACACTCAGTGCATTCTTTGCCTGGGGGTAGGCCACTTAACATCGGGCTGCCAGATTTGCGCGGCCTTTAACCTCCAGGCTCTTAGGGACAGGAGGAACAAGCTAATCCTGGTGGGACTCTTGCCCGCAGGTTCTTCTTCCTCCTCTCCCTCAGTGGCGCCAGTCGTGGCTGCGACTGTCCAGCCTTCAGCTTCCCCTTCCCTGGCTGGGACTCAACCTCCCGCTTTTTCCCGGGGAGAGGGGGAGTCTTCTAAGAAAGAGAAGAGGCATAGAGCGAGGGAGAAAGAGAGATGAACACAAGTCACAAGCGGCGGGCTGAATCAGTCCCTTCGGCCCTGCCGGCTAAACTGATTTGTTCTCCCTTGAGGGTTTCCAGGTCTTCCCCCTCTTGGCTCCGCTCCCCACACTTCTCTCAGGAGCCAGAGGAGGAGTCCCGGTCACCTTCAAGGTCGTCTAGGCGGCCTTTCTGGCCTGCCTCGGCGATTTCTAGGTCTACTAGGAGTCTTTCCGACGCGGATATGAACCTGATAATGCGTCAATTCCTGCAGGCCCAGATGCAGATGGGAGTGCTCCTGCCTCCTCCCCTCCGGGGGGGAGCTCAGCCTCTTTCTTTGCACCCATCGCTCCTTCTCCAAGCCACTATCTGGTTTCGGAGCCGTCAGATCAGAGTTGTCTCAGAGCCGGGGAGTCCGTGCCGATAGTAGTTGCTACTTCGATGCCGGCCTTACTCTCCAATTTATCGGGTTATCTTTCGCACCCGAACTCTCTGGGCAGAGAGACGAGCTTCGGATCCGCAGGAGTAAGTGCATCTTCGGCTCCGTTGCGGTCGGAGCACACTTCCCTTATGGGTCCGATCACGTCTGCTCCGGCGCCGGTCCTCGCGTCGAAGCTGAGGGGACTACTCTCGGAGCCCGGGGAGAGTGGTTCACCTTCGGCCTTCGACGTGGTAGAGAGGGTGCTGTCAGAGTTCGAAGTCTCCGGTCCGTGCTACTGATCCACCCTTCATTCCCTCGCATATGGGCCTGTCTTCCATCGTCCGGCCCCAGGAACAGCCTGCCGTCTGCACCCCATGTAGTTCCTGTAGAGGAACATGACCCCGTGGGTGAGCCCGCCTCGGACAGTCCCACCGAGGAGGTCCCTCACAAACGAAAGTTTAAGAGGAGGCACTTGGACTCCACCCCCCCCCCCCCCGAGTCCCTCATGGAGGACACGGCCTTAGAGGAAGGGGAAGGTTCCCCCAGGTCACCCCTGAGGACGTCTCCTTTGGAGACATTATGGAGATGCTGCGCATTAGAGGGGGGTGGTCAGCCCAGAAACCTTCCTCGGATAAGTCTGTTTCTGGAGGCGTTTGACTCAGGCCCGTCTACATCTTGGGTGTCCCCCCCCCGGCCGACCCCCTGGTAGACCTGATTACTACCAGGGCTTGGAAGGAGCTGGACACTGTGGAGCCAATCCCTAGGAGACCGGATAAAATCCTTAGTCCCCCCCGCAGACAAGCTGGCATGGAGTAAAGGTTCCCCGGTAGATGCCACCAAGAAGGACCTGGTACAAGAAAGTTCCTCGGTCCATCCTCCTGATGAGGAGTCTTGGACGATGGACCGCATTGGAAAGCAGATGTTTGCTTCAGCCACCTTTTCCATAAGGGCGCTGTATTACCTGGCACACGTCATTAGGCTTCAGCAAGATCTGATAAGAGTACGCTGGGTCTCCCCCGGAGTCCATGGTAGCTGAGGACAAACTAACCATCTCTGCTCGCATGGCCACTCTAAAGTCGATATCTAACACTTCTATGCGGCTTCTCTCCCATGCCACGGAGGGGGTGGCTAGAGTTAGCGGAGCAGGGGTCGCCTTGCGGCGCCACACCTGGCTCAGACTTTGCGGAACCCTTCAAGGTGTCTTTCACGAACGCTCCCTTTGACTGTTTTACGCTGTTCAGCAAAACCGTCCGCGTCACGCTACTCCAGAGCGAAAAAGATGGGAAGACGCTGTCTGCCATCGGAATCTGCTTCTCGGCTCCTCAAAGGTCCTTCTCAAGGAACCAGAGAGGACAAAAGAAGATGTGGTTCCGGAAGTCTCAGCAGTCCCGGTACGGTCTGGACCCTTCGTCCTTCAGAGGCAGGGGAGGACAAGGTGGACGCCGGCCCAGAGGCAGAGGGGGGACGAAGAATTTCTGGTCGAGAGAACCCTTCGACCGACCCACGCAGCAACCCTGAGGGGTTGCCCGACTGTCCCTCTCTGGAGGCAGTCAGGGGGTGTTTTTTGGAGCATCTAGCAAGTTGGGAGTCCATTACTACAGATCGTTGGGTGCTCCAAATAATATCCAGAGGTTACTCTGTCCCCTTCATGAATCTTCCCCCTCTAGGGAAGCGCCTCCCTGATGTCCCACCCAATCAGAGGGAGGCTGCGCCTTCAGAAATAAAGAAATTGCTAGAAAAAAAGGCCATCCAGCACGTCTCCCCAGCGCAGTCCAGGTCGGGCAATTAGTCCAGGTTCTTTTTGGTGCCAAAAAAGAACGGGGGACTTGAGGCCAATTCTCGACCTGTCAGCTTTGAACCTGTTCATTGCCAAAGAGAAATTCCGGATGGTCACTCTGCAATCTATTCTCCTCCTTCTGCAGGAGAACGACTGGATGTGCTCCATAGACCTCAGGGATGCCTGCTACCACATTCTCATGGACAGGTGATCCAGGAGGTTTCTCCACTTTCGGCTGGGGGCCAGTCATTATCAGTTCAGGGTCCTCCCATTCAGCCTCACCACAGCCCCCAGGGTGTTCACCAAGGTCATGGCAGTTGTGGCAGCCCACCTGAGACTTTAGGGAATTCAGGTCTTTCCGTACCTGGACGCCTGGCTCTTCACCGCCCCCACCAGGCATCTACTGTGTTCTGCCAGGGATTATCCTTTACTCTTGGCCCATCACCTAGGCATTACCATAAATTTCAGGAAGTCTCTTCATCCTGTTCAGGTTCTGGATTTCATAGGGGCCAGGATAGACGCACTTCAGTCCAAGGCCTTTCTGACGGCGGACAGGCTACGCACCTTGTCACTTCATGTAATAGTGCTTCTACAGTCCCCAGCCCCACCAGCGGAATTAGTCCTGAGAGCCCTAGGATCCATGGCGGCAGCCATCAGCCTTTCACCTCTTGCCCGTCTGCACACGAGTCCTTCAGTGGAACTTTCAGGTCCAATGGTCCCTCCTCCTACATCCATTGGATTCACCGATTCCCCTAAGCAGGGACTCCCTTCTTTGGTGGCTTAATTCCTGAGAGCTTCGGGAAGGGAGACCGTTCGTGATACTTGAACTCCAAGCCACGGTGACCACGGATGCTTCTCGCCTCGGGTGGGGGGGCATTGCATGGGCAGAACCGTCCAAGGCACGTTGGACCGCTATAGACAGTTCTGCATATCAATGTTCTGGAGATGAGGGCGGTGCTTTTAGCGTTGCAAGCCCTTCAGGACCTTCTTCCTCCAGGGACTATTGCATTTCTGACAGACAACATGGCGGTGGTCTGGTACATCAATAAACAGGGATGAACCAGGTCTTCCCTCTTTGTCGAGAGGCCATGAGAGTTTGGGAATGGGCGATTTCCACCAACCGTTTTCTGATAGCAACGCACATTCCGGGTCGGTCCAACATTCTAGCGGACAAGCTGAGTCGATCTATCCTCACACTTTGAGTGGTCTCTGAACCCTTTAGTAGCGAAACAGATCTTCCTCAGATGGGGTCAGCCTTGCTGCGATCTCTTCGCGTCTCCTTCTAATGCAAAGTGCAGCAAATTTTTTGCTCTAATTCCCCCACCGGGAGAGAGCCCCAGAGACGCTCTAGTTCATGCTTGGCCACCCGGTCTTCTTTATGCTTATCCTTCTTTCCCGCTAATGACGAAATTTCTACAGAAAGCTCGTCTGTTGGGGAGCAAAATAATCCTCATAGCCCCATTGTGGCCTCGTCAGATCTGGTTCCCGTATCTACGGTCTCGCATCATAGCTCCTCCTTGGGTCTTAGATCCCATTCCGGATCTGATTTCTCATCCTTCGGGATTGCAAACTCCGAATCTGGACTACCTCAAGCTCACGGCTTGGTTGATCCAGTTCCATTAGTGGCTAGGACTCCTGGTATCTCATCTCCCGTAAAATCTGTCCTGGTAGCGGCACATAAGCCCTCTACCAGGAAGATCTACAAGAGTAAATGGAAGCGATTTTCCATTTGGGCCAGACAGAGATTTGGACCCTTTTACGGCTCCCATTCCAGCAGTTCTTGAATTTCTGTCCCACATTTTTCATCAAGGGGCCAGTTCTTCTACTGTGAAGGTTCAGATGGCTGCCATTTCTCATTTCCACGTCGGGGACAACCTTGGACCCTTGGCTTCCTCTAAGATATGCAAGACCTTCTTGAAGGGCACCTTTCTGTTAATACCTCCTGTCAAGAATGCGGTTCCTTCATGGGACTTAACATTAGTTCTTCAGGCTCTAACTGGGCCCACCTTTTGAACCCGCAGCTTCTGTTGACTAAAAATTCTTGTCTTGGAAAACTGCCTTCTTGATTACAATTACTTCAGCTAGAAGGGTATCTGAACTTCAAGCCCTTTGTACAAACCCCCCGTATCTGGTCTTCCATGAGGACAGAGTATCTCTCAGGACTAATCCTTCGTTCTTGGCTAAAGTGGCCACCGAGGCCAATGTCAGTCAAGCTATCAATTTGCCTGTTTTCTTCCCCAACTTTCAAAACAAAGGGGAATACAGACTGCACTTGTTAGATGTGTATAGACAATTGCGATTTTATTTGCACAGGACAGCTGCTTCTCGCAAATCGGAGCAACTTTTTGTTTCCTTCGCTAAGCCATCCTTAGGCAAGCCAGTTACAAAAGTTACTTTAGCTAGATGGATATCCCACAACATCTTACACGTGTATAAAGCTTCCGGTCAGCCAGAACCCTTTGGGGTTCATGCTCACTCTACCCATTCTATGGCTACCTCTGCAGCATTTTGGTCAAGAGTTCCCTTAGATGACATCTGTTCAGCGGCTACTTGGGCCTCTTCTTATACCTTCATTTCACACTACAAGCTGGATCTGATATCCAGAGGGAGGGCAGCCTTTGGCTCCGCTGTGCTCCGGAATATTCTTCCTTGAGGACCTCCCAGGTTTTTTGGTAGCTGGGGACTCTGTCCCACAGGTTGCTGATCAAATGAAGTTAACAACTTCAGATAAAGAAGTTATGTACTCACCATAACGTTCCATCTGAGTAGTTAACTTCATTTGTCAGCAACCAACCCCCCCTCCTTCCCCCTACCTGTTTCGTGGTCATAGTCATGACAGAATGTCTTCGTTCGATTACGCATCAGGTTAGCGTTTTTCTCTTCGAGTATGGTTTGGCTGTTGCAAACTCGATCTGAGGACTGGAAGGGAGGTAGCAGGGTATTATGGGTAAGGGGCAGGAGCTGAGAGCTCAGATCTTTAGCTTGGAAAGCTGCCTGCTCGGATCCATGTCTGATCCGATACCCACAGGTTGCTGACAAATGAAGTTACCTACTCAGATGGTACGTTATGGTGAGTACATAACTTCTTTATCCCCTTCAGACTCCACTACTCAGGATGTGCTTTCATAGGTTCATAGATTAGTACTAAGCTAAGTGCCTTTGTGAGCCATTTCAAGCCTAGCCAATTATCCCTTGAGACTCAAACCCTGCACCTTGTGCTTGCTAGGCAAACACCTTAACCATTAGGCCACCCTCCCAACCCCAGTCCTGAGGGAGGCAAGGATACCTACCACCAGAAAATCTTACCTAGCTAAGTGGGAAAGATTTACTAAGCGGTGTCTGGACAAGGGAAGGGGATCCCTGTTCGGCGGATGCCCCCTTGTTCTCACGTGTGTGTCAACTGATTAAAAGTGGACTTTCTTACTCCTCAGTGAAAGTACACCTTTCCGCTATATCAGCCTGCTTGCTCCTGGATCCTCCCTTGCTAGCCAGGCTCGATGTTAAGGTCTTCCTTAAAGGGGTCTTGCACATGAGGCTTCCAAAGAAACCTATCCCTCCACCCTGGGACCTCATTTACATCCTGGAAAAACTAACCCAGCACCCTTTCGAACCAGCTGCATCTTCTTCCTTACAGATGTGTACTTGGAAAACCGTCCTGCTGGTGGCCATCACTTCAGCCAGAAGGGTCTCAGAGCTTCAGGCCTTAATGTCTTGTACCCCCCTACACCACCTTCCCCAAAGACAGTCACCCTGAGGACCAATCCCTCCTTTATGCAGAAGGTGGTCAGTGACTCATCTCTAAACCAATCTGTCCACTTACCCACTTTCTTTCCGTCCCCCACTAATGAAGGGGAGAGGATACTGCACTTCTTGGATGTGCGCAGGCAGCTTAGATTCTACCTGGACAAAACCAGAACCATTAGGACATCTAAACAGCTCTTTGTCTCCTTTCACCCCAGAGCCCTGGGCAAGACGGTCTCCAAACAAACCATCACTTGCTGGATCAGGAAAACTATTTGTCTGTTGCACTCCCCATGGAAAAGGCTCTCCAGTGGGAGTAAAGCCCCATTCCACTAGGGCGGTGGCTGCCTCCAAGGCATTCATGAGCAGTCTGGACACTGCATCTGTCATGGAAGAAACCACTTGGTCCACTATTCACACTTTCACGAAACAAACTGGACCAAGTTTACAGAGGTAGGGCAGGATTCGCCAGGGCCATCCTACAGGGTTTTGTAGAATCCTCCTCAGCATCCCCTTCCCTTTCATGCAGCTAAGCTGTGGTACTCTCCCACAACTGGAATACTGCAACATAGGAATAGAAGGACATAGAATAGTTGTGTAAAATCTTACCATAGCCATAGATGTCCTTCTCTTCCATGTTGCAGTATTCCTTCCCACCCACCATTACCCCCTCTACTTGCTCCTTTAGTCCCAACTAAGTCCTGGATCTAATTGATCTAAATGACACCAAGGCCACACACCTGTCCCCACTGGCATTCCTCCTGCTGGGTCTTAATCTCTCTGCTGGCCTTCGGGTTCTGAGGATTGTGCATGCAGATGTCACATTCAAGGCCCTTGGTTTATGGCCTTACATGTGACGTCCCACGCAGCTGCAACAGCCAAGCTGAAGCTTTTGTATAGGAGCTGACGTAAGAGTCACCTGAGGGCAGGAAATCCCACAACTGGAATACTGCAACATGGAAGAGGACATCTATGGTTCTGGTAAGATTTTACACTATTCTTTCCCTTACCTAGACGATCTGCTAATTCAGGTAGACAATCAGAAGACCCTCCTCTTCACACTTCGGTTCTTCTGTCCATATTGTGATCTTTAGGTTTTCTAATAAATTTCCAAAAATCCTATCTGGAGCTTGCGCAGGATATTGTTTTCCTGGGATGCAGGATTCGCACATACCTCATGAAAGTCTTACTACCACCAGACAAGGTGGTGTCCTTGACAGAACACCTTCTCTGTGTCCTCCAAGCATCAGAACTGACAAGGCAGTACCTGAGAGTTCTGGATTACATGGCAGCCACTATACCCATGCTCCCCTTAGCAAGACTGCACATGAGGAAACTACAGTGGTATCTTTGGTCTGTCTGAACCCAGCATTCCCATCCCCCAGAATTCAGGGTTCTGCTTCTTCCCTGCTTGAAACAGGAAATTCAGTGATGGCTGGGACGGGTGGCCAAGAATCCCCAGGCCATCTCCTCCATCCACCCCCACCCACTCAGGTCATGCATACAGACACTTCAGATCTGGGCTGGGGAGCAACACTAGGCCAAAGATAGGTGCAGGGTTTGTGGCCAAACACAAACTAGAGCATATCAGTGTCAGAGATGAGGGCAGTCCTACTGGTTCTTCAAGCCTTCCTACCCTACCTCCAGCAAGGCACCTCCAAGATTTGCATTTACAATACCACTGTCCTGTGGTATGTCAACAAACAGGGAAGAACCAAATCCTACCTCCTTTGCAGATTAGCTCTAATTGGTGTGGGAACTAGCCTCCTCGCAAGGGGATTACCCTAACGGCAGTTTACATCCCCTCCTTTCGCTACCCCCAGGCAGGTTATCTCAGCAGGACCATCTCAAACAACGACGAATAGATGCTTCACAGAAATATTATCTTGGATCTGGTCCAGCGGTGGGGTACACCTCAAATAAACCTGATTGCCTCCTAAATCAACAGGAAACTTCCTGGCTAATGCACCAGGACACCAGACCCAAGGCACTGGCAACAGATGCCTTCTCATTTTCTTGGAAGGGGGAATTTCTGTAGGAGGGTCTCAGAGCTACAAGCTCCAATGGCTACACATGGACAGGGTCACCCTCAAGACTAACCTGTCCTTCTCGCCCAAGATAGTGAATGACCTAGCTTTGAACCAGGCCATACACCTGCCCACCTTATTTCCCAAGCCACAGGGAAATGGTGAGAGTATTTCATTCCCTAGATGTTCAGACAGCTGAGGTTTTATCTACATAAAACCAAATCCATTAGGAAATCTGACCAAACTACTAGTCTCCTTCCACCCCAGAGCCCTGAGGGAAAGCAGTGACCAAACAGACCATTTCGGCTTGGATCTCCTGGGCCATTTCATTTTGTTACTTGTACCATGGGAAAATCTTGCAGGCCAATATTAAAAACCGCTCCACCAGAGCAATGTCCTCTTCTGGAGCCTTCCTTAAGGGACTAGACACCAACACAATCCTTGAGGCAGCTACTTGGTCCTCTGTGCACACTTCAGTATTACAAGCTGGACCATATCTCTAGAGCCACTGCAGGGTTTGCCAGGGCTATCCTTCATGGATTCCTGGAAATCTCTTCCATGTTGCATCTTTCGGCTTTTCCCGGTTAGGGGTCGCCACAGCAGAACTCCGGTCTGCTAATCAGTTTTTATGGTGTTGAGTTGCCAGCCCCAACCTTCAGCGAAGGCACGCCCATTCAACGCATGTCCTTCGAAAGCCCACTCTACCGCGGGGAGGACATGCAAACTCCACACAGAAGGCACTCCCAGCCCAAGCAGAGAATCTAATGGGAGAACCTCTTGCTGTGAGGCAACACTACCGCTTCACCACCGCGGAACACTTGAGTACGTATACAAAAACCCTTTAGTAGAGACTTGTGTCTTTCTGCTTTTACCGGTTAGGGGTCACCACAGCGGAACTCCGGTCCGCTAATGATTGGCAGTAGATTTTTACTTGCCGAGTTGCCAGCTCTGATGCACAATCTTCCAACGAAGGTATGCCCATTTACGCATGTCTCCACATAGAAGACGCTTTAGCTGAGAATCGAACAGGACAACGTCTTACTGTGAGGTGACAACGCTACTGCAGCACCACCACCGCAGTAGAGCCTACAGTAGTCTAATCTGAAAGCTGCCATAGAGTTCATACTTGGCACCAGAGTTGAACATTTTCTAGTGACGGAACAAGATCATGGACAAATTCAGAAAGATCTCAACCACTTCTGTTATGGGCTATACATTGAGAAGTGCCCATGATTAAGGGTCAGGGCAGAGGCCTTATGCAAATTGGGGCAACTTTATGGATGTCCAGGATGACCCCTTGAAATAGAAGGTGGCCATGTTGACCGAGGAAGACGCTACTGCAGTGCGGATACCTGCAGCACAGAAGTGGCCACAGGATACTGCTGAGATGTTAGGTTACACCTAAGGATGTTAAGGGGTAGGTGCTTGATGTCCTATTCCAATATAGCAGTATTTTATGTATGGGTTTACTCTTGTCTCGCGTACATCTGGCCAGTATACTTAAGTTTTCAGTCCCTCTGAGGTGCATGGGATGTCTGACTTGGCTGATGGTAATGTGGGCCATAAAAGTGATGTCTGCATGCACCAGCCCTCAGAACATCTCAGCTGTCAGTCATAAGTCAGGTGTTCCTGCTATCGCTAACTTCTAATTCAGAGAAAATAAGTACCCCGTTGGGACCCTTTCAGTCCTTCCTTTTTACTTGTATTGCCTGTTCATGTCATCCAGAAAGGGCAAGTTTAAGTTCAGCTGGCCGATTCCCTATCGGGACACCCACGATCAGTGCCTTTTCTGCTTGAGATGGCTCCATTTGTCAGGCATTTGACCCCAAGACCCCACATAGCCGCCTGCATGCTTTAAACCTCTAATTGGAAAATCAACACCTTAACCAGATTACATTAGAGATGGAGGGCTCCGAAGTTCCTTCAGAACTGCCAAAAAAGAAGGCCAAGACCTGACTGCCTACATCTTCTGCTGAGCCTCAGTGTGTGGCTGACATCAGCCTGGTCGAAGGATCCTAATCTCTCTCAATGGATATAGCGGGTACCTCCACAGATGTCGCACAATCCTATGGTGAAAGCACTTCTGCTGAGGATTTACCGATCTCTCTCTGTGACGCCGGGGGGACTAGCATTTTCAGAAGGCCCGTCAGATCTCTCTGGTCCTTTGCAGTCTTCAGACTCTAGGCTCTTTCAGACACCTGCAAGGCCCTTTAAAAAAGAGACAAAAGAAAGCACATCTCTCCGTCTTCTGAAAGCATGCCTGATTGCTTTCATGGCCTTGTCTCCTAGCTGTACTGTGTGCGCTAATATATCTCCACCACTCCTGAGCCCTAGATCTCAGACGCTACTACGAGGGAAGAGGAAGACTTCTCCGATTCCTCCTCTGAGAAATTTTTATCTTACACCTCCCAGATTTCTTCCCCCTTGGGGTATGGGTCACACCTATCCTCCTTGCATTTCTGGATGGCTTTTCCTCAGCCTCACTTAATCCAGATCCCCAACCACCTGCTCCACGCAGACCTGACAGACGTTATAAGGTGCCTGACACTGCTAAATATCTAAGTTCCCACCTGCTAACCCAGCCACAATCTCTAGCTCTGCGGACAAGGCCTCTAAGCTTTTACCCACTACCACTATTCTCCCTGCTGACAGACAGCAAAGCAATGGAACATCTGTGTAAGAAGATTCATACCTCTGCTACCTTGTCCTTCAGGGTGTCAAACTACCAGACACACATGGCCAAGTATGCTCTATCACTCCTAGAGTCGGCCACCAAAGACCTGGCTGATATCCCTGACTGCTCTGCCAAAGCCACACTGTCCTCTCTCCTGGCCCTCAATTCCCAGGTTACCAGGCACTCTATAAAGTGCAGTTATGATGCTGCTGAATCTTAAGCCAGGTCAGCAGCATCAGCACCTGCTTTGCGTAGATACTATTGGCTTAGCCAGCAGCCCCTGCCTGATGATTTCAGGGCAAAGCTTATTGATGCTCCCTTGGACAATACTGCATTGTTAAGCTTTAATGTAGCAGACCTTTTCAAGCCACTGCAGCAAAAAGGTAAAGTGCAATACCTTAAACACTTGCTGGTCTCCCCATAACAAAGCTTCAAATAAACTGTCCGGCTAAAACCCGGTTTGTAAGGAAACATTTGTCCTGCTGCTCCTTCAAGGCCTAGGTAGCCTACAAGGAAACAACCCCTTCCAGCTTGAGCATCTCCTTCCTCTAGCCAGAGACTGCCCTTTCAAGAAAGGGCAGGTAACATCTGACTACCTGGCATAATTGCCACCGCCTCCTTCCTTACTTCTGTCAGCCTGCCTCTCTTACAGCCTCCCTGTGTGAAACCCACATCACTTCAGACAATTGGGTCCTGTCAGTCCTCCAAAACTGTTATTTCATGTCTTGGTTCTCCCCTCCAAAACAAAAGGGCACCCCATTGCCACCAACACAACAGTTGCACTTCATGCAACCGGTGTTGCAAACTCTGCTGGCTCAGGGCACCATCAAATCATTCCCCACAGATGCAAAAGGAAGAGACTTCTACTCCAGGATCTTCCTGTCCCCAGGAAAGACTGACCCTGAGATCTATACTAGACCTCTCGCATCTCAGCCTATTCCTAAAGGTCCCTACTTTCAGGATGTTGACAGTACCAAACCCTCTTTCCTCTCCTGCTCCCACAAGTGTTCATGGCCACATTAGATATAAAGGATGCTTATTTTCCACATCCCTATAAAACCAACTTTCCGGAAATACCTGAGGTTCTTGCTGGGCTCTTCTCACTTTCAATTCTCTGCCTTGCCATTTGGGCTTTCTACTGCACCCAGTTTTCACTTGGCTCTAGTGATCGCTTATTGCAGGAAAAAGTGAATAGCTATTCCCTTACCTGAATGACTTGTTGATCCAGGCAGGCGGCAGGGAGACCCACGAGCTCCACATCCACTTTGTAGGGTCTCTCCTACAGTCCCTGGGATTTCAGTTAAACCTCACAAAATCACAACTCCAGCCAACCCAAGACATTGTCTTCCTCGACTGCAGAATATGTTCAGACCTCACGAAGCATACCTTCTACCCCAAAAGGTGGCAACATTTACAGCACACTTACTTCTGGTCCTCCAATCTACAGTTTTGACAGCAAGGCAGTTCCTTAGACTTTTGGGCTACATGGCAGCCACCATCCCCATGCTACCTCTAGCAAGACTGCTTATGAGAAAGTTACAATGGTATCTTCGGTCAGTCTAGACACAGCACTCCCATCCTCTGGAGTACAGGGTCCCCCTTCTCCCTTGCCTGAAAAAGGAGATACAGTGGTGGTTGGCACAGGTGAACCACAATCCAGGCCTTCCCCTCCAACCACCTCTGGCCACACGGGTTATGCAGAGACAGATGCCTCACACTTGGGCTGGGAAGCAATTCTGGGCAATCAAAAGGTGCAGGACCTGTGGCCAAAACCTCACAAACTGGAACACATCAACACTCGCAGGATTAGGGTAGTTCTTCTAGCCCTCCAGGCCTTTCAATCTTTCCTCCAACAGGGGCCTCTGAAGATATTTTATTCCAGTGTTGGTGTTCTACGTGCAAGTTTACCCTTCTTCCATTCCAGTTCAGCCAGGATTCCAAAGGTTTTCAGTCCCTCTAGATGCGTCGGATGTCTGACATGGCAGCAGGAACATGGGCCATAAAAGTGACATCTGCACGCACCAGCCCTCAAAACGTTTCATTTGCCAGTCGTACACCATGTGCTCCTGTTTCTCGTGAACATCGGATTAAGAAAAATTCAGATAAGTACCCCGCTGGGGATCCTTTCTATCATTCTGTTTTTGATATATAGTCTGTTCATGTCATCTGGAAAGGGCAAATGTGGCCGGCAGATTCCCCACAGACACCCACAACCAGTGCCTTTTTTGTTTAGGTAAGGAACACTACCACAAGAACTGCACTTTTTGTCAGGCGTTCGTACGGTTTCACAGAGATGTCTTCTTGGATCTGGTCCACAGGTGGGGGTACACCTCATATAGACCTGTTTGCCTCCTCCATCAACAGGCAACTTCCTGGTTTCTGCACCAGGGCACCAGAAGCCCAGGTACTGGCAACTAATGCCTTCTCTATCTTGGAAGGAGAAATTTCTATATGCTTTCCCCCTTTCCCACTCATTCAGAAAGTCCTACTAAAAATACAGCAGGACACTCCAAAAATCATGGTGGTGACCCCCTACTGGCCCAGACAGCACTGGTTCCCCTTCTGCAGTTGTCCAAGGGCAATCACCACAAGTTATCCCCAGAGTGGACCTCCTCACACAATACAAGGGATCACTGTTTCACCCACAGTGGCAACCTCTAAACCTAAGCCTGTGGCCGATAGGATTTTGATCCCCTTCCGACACCTTTATGAGTACGTGCGCAATGTGCTGCAGGAGGCTAGGAAACCAAATACAAGAGAATCCTACCTTTCTAAGTGGAAAAGACTCATGTCACAAAAGGCAACTTGGACCTGCTTTCTAGTGAACCACTTATAGTCCTGTCTCACCTGTGAGTTACTGCAGACTGGCTTGGCTTACTCTTCCATCAAAGCTCATCTGTCTGCAATTTCAGCATGCCTTCCTCTGGACCTCCTTTAGCTTCTAGGCTTCCTTCTAAACTTTTCCTTACGGGGGGTACTCCACCTCAGACCTCCCAGGAAACCATAACTGTGCTTGAAAAGCTTACACACTCTCCATTGAACCAGCAAACAAAGCCGCCTTAAAACATTGCACATGGAAAACCGTACTCCTAGTAGCCCTGACCTTGGCTAGAAGAGGATCGAGCAAGCCGTTGTGGCTATTCCCCCTTTCTACTTTTTCACAGGGATAGGGTTACCCTTAGAACTAACTCATCCTTCATGCCCAAGCTGGTGAATGACCTATCACTTAACCAGGCCATATACTTACCTGTCTTTTTCCACATCCCCCAGGAGGACAGTGAGAGGGTACTGCACTCTGTAGATGTGCTTAGACAGATCAGGTTTTACCTGCATAAAACAGACCATCAGACTGACCAACTGTTTGTATCCTAACGTAGAGCACAGGGAAAGGCAGTGTCCAAGCAGACCATATCTGCTTTGATCTCCAAGGCCATCACCTTCTGTTACCAATAACATGGGAAATCCCTGCAAGGAGTAGTTAAAGCACATTCCACCAGAGCCATGGCTTCCTCAGGAGCCTTCTTTAAAGGCTTGGAATACCTCCAGTATCCTAGAATCCTAGAGACAGCTACTTGGTCTTCTATTCGCACCTTTACCAAACACTACGAGCTTGATCACATTTCTAGTTCCAGGGCAGGGTTTGCAGGGCTATCCTAGGTGGATTCCTGGAATCTGCCTCTAGCCCCCCAATCAGTGAACTTTGGCACTCACCCATATGCAGAATACTGCAACATGGGCATAGAAAGACGTAGAAAAGTTGTATAAAATCTTACCATAACCATAGATGTCCTCTTCCATCTTGCAGTATTCCTTCCCACCCATTTTCCCCTCCTGTTAGGCTTCCTTTCCCTGTCTGAGTGGCACTGGACTGGCATTGTCCTTACTAGGATTTTCTCCGACTGGGGCTTTCAGTTCTGAGGGCTGGTGTGTGCCGACATCACTTTTATGGCCCACATTCCCTTGACCACGTCAGACGTCACACACACCTCAGAGGGACTGAAAACGTTTGCATACTGGCCATACATACGCAAGACAAGAAGAGTAAACCCATATGCAGAATACTGCAATGTGGAAGAGAAGACATCTATGGTTATTGTAAGATTTTACACAACTTTTCTTTTCCTCAGAGTGGACCTTGCACAGGGCAAAGGATCTCTAATCCATCACCACTTAGTCTCTGAATCTCACCCTGTAGGTGATTGAATTCTGGTCCCTTACAGACACCTCTACATTGAGGACATGCTCACAGTCATGCAGGAGGCCAGGAAACCTAACACCAGGAGATCTTGTACATATAAATGGAAACGATTCTCTATATGGTGTCTACAAAGACAGTTGGACCCTTTCCAGGTGGATATCCCTTTGGTACTGTCATACCTGTGTGAACTTTTAACAGAGGAGTATGCCAATCCTGTCTGCAAAACCCACCTGACTATTTCAGTTTGTCTGCCTTTGGATCCTCCTTTGGCTTCCAAATTCCCTGCAAAGTTATTCCTAAAGGGAGTGCTGCACTTCAGGCTCCACAGGAAACCCATTCTCCCCCCAGGACCTGAATTATGTTTTGGAGAAACTCGTGATGGCCCCTTTGAACCAGCTTCGAAGACCTTTGGAAAACAGTACTCCTAGTGGCAGTGACGTCAGCCAGAAGAGTGTCTTGAGTTACAGGCTCATAGCCATTCCACCTTTACTCATTTTCCATAGACAGTTTACCTCTTGGGACCAACCCTTCCTGCATGCCCAAAGTGGTCAATGAGCTGTCTGTAAACCAAGCTGTTCACCTTCCTACCTTTTTTTGCCCACCTTCAGGGTGACAGTGTCTTGCATTCCCATGATGTGCATAGACAGCTTAGGTTTTACCTAGACAAGACCAAATCCATCGGAAAATCCTTTCACCCCAGAGCCATGGTGAAAGCAGTGACAAAAAAATTTAGCCCGGATTTCCAGAGCAATTTCCTTTTAGTGTGCATGCCATAGGAAGTGTTTGGGGTCCAAAGTTAAAGCATATTCCACTAGGGCTATGGCTTTGTCTGGAGCTTTCTTTAAAGGACAGGATACTACCACTATCTGAGGCAAAGTCCAGAAGAACAGTGCAAGCCAACCAACAAGTAAAAAACCCCAAAAGCACTGTTTTGAGGAGAAGCAAAGCACCGGACAGCTGCAGGTACAAATCCAAGTTTGAGAGAACCACACACAAAACGTAAAACGCTGACACTACACCACGCGTTTTTTGTCTATTCCGTCAGCCTTCATCAGACAAAAGAAGACATACTATAACCACATATATATATAATGACAGAAATTTAAACGGTCCAATAGGAATACATCTCATGAATATATAATCCAAAATATATAATCTAAAATATGCATGTCCTTAAATAAATTTTTCATAATACAAACACTAAAATTAGAGTGTAATAGACAAGAATATTTCCACAAGTATTTAATGAATCCTGATCTATTGTATAGAATGTTAGATATAAAATGTTAGATATAAAATGTAATGTGTAAAATGTAATGGATTACAGCAGGTATAAGGAATTCAAACAACTCAGTGATGAAAACCATTGCAGCACTCCCATCAAGTGGCCAAACATGGAAATGACCTGAAGTAACACAATCTACGTGTACTAAATGCATATGACCAAAATATGCATTCTAATAAATTTATGTATTACATTAAAATCAAAATGTACAAATGATTAGGAGACAAAAAAGAAAGTCTGTAAATAAAATCAAGAAATAATACCTTAAAATTATCATGAATAAAATATCATCAAATACAAAATGTAAAAACCTCTAGTATAAAACTCTATAAAATGTGTATAAGTGCATAGAAATAAAAATAAAAATATGTATAAATATATTAATCGAGTTGGATACAAGAATATATAAGAATATTGAAAGGATATAGAATCAATGGACAACCTATAATTATGGTGGTGACTAAAGTCTAGCATCCCTCATCTTTAAAACCGGGTACAAGAGAAACATTGTCATTTAAACCTGGGGACTTGGCTTCAAGAATAATCTGCCAGTAAAGTTCCTGATATTCAATCTTGGTTTCCCATAAACCACCCCTCTCATCTTTCTGAACTTCTATAATAAAAAAGTGTATTTTGCTAGGGCGCAGGTGTTGGTGTGTTTATATAATGCATTAGTAATTTTCCTATTTTTTATATCATTAATGTGTTCATATATTCTTCTTCTAATCTTCCTCTCAGTTTTACCAATGTAAAAACTGGAACACACCTTGCATATAGCAAAGTATACCACTCCTGCAGATTCACAGGTACTGTGGGTCTTATAATTTCTTTTCCCCTAGCTTCAATAAAAACACTTAGAGTATCAGCCATCAAGGGACATTGGGCACACATTTTACATGGAAAGGTGCCGTTAGGCTTCATTGTTCTCTTTCTCATTTTGATATGGCAAAAGCCAATCTTTAATATTACGTACTCTTCTGAAGATAGTCTTGAGGGGAATGTTTTCTTTTAAACCAAGATCACTTATCCTAATAAATTTGTCCCATTCTTTTTCAAAAACTTTTTGAATAATAGCGTTTCCACTAAAATCAGTAATAAAAGCCCTCTTGTAATGCTTAACAGTATTCTTAGGGCTACCAGTGGCCTCTACCGTAGTAGTATTGTCATTCTTAAAAATGTTAACTTTTCTCAAAATAGGTTGAAATCTACTTTCTCTTCCTCCAACGTCATCTTTAATTTTCATGATAAATTCTAAAGGGTAACCCCTTTCCAAAAACATTTGAACCAGAAACTCACTTTCTTCAACAAAATCGAAATCGTCAGAGGTCATTCTCGAAATTCTAACGAACTGACCTTTCACAATACTTTTCTGGTGAATCGGGTGTCCACTAGTAAAGTGCAAATAATGAATAATGACAATACTACTACGGTAGAGGCCACTGGTAGCCCTAAGAATACTGTTGAGCATTACAAGAGGGCTTTTATTAATGATTTTAGTGGAGACGCTGTTCAAAAAAATTTTGAAAAAGAATGGGACAAATTTATTAGGATAAGTGATCTTGGTTTAAAAGAAAACATTCCTCTCAAGACTATCTTCAGAAGAGTACGTAATATTAAAGATTGGCTTTTGCCCTATCAAAATGAGAAAGAGAACAATGAAGCCTAACGGCACCTTTCCATGTAAAATGTGTGCCCAATGTCCCTTGATGGCTGATACTCTTAAGTGTTTTTATTGAAGCTAGGGGAAAAGAAATTATAAGCAAGACCCACAGTACCTGTGAATCTGCAGGAGTGGTATACTTTGCTATATGCAAGGTGTGTTCCAGTTTTTACATTGGTAAAACTGAGAGGAAGATTAGAAGAAGAATATATGAACACATTAATGATATAAAAAAATAGGAAAATTACTAATGCATTATATAAACACACCAACACCTGCCCCCTAGCAAAATACACTTTTTTTTATTATAGAAGTTCAGAAAGATGAGAGGGGTGGTTTATGGGAAACCAAGATTGAATATCAGGAACTTTACTGGCAGATTATTCTTGAAGCCAACAAGTCCCCAGGTTTAAATGACAATGTTTCTCTTGTACCGGTTTTAAAGATGAGGGCTGCTAGACTTTAGTCACCACCATGATTATAGGTTGTCCATTGATTCTATATCCTTTCAATCTATATATTCTTGTATCCAACTCTATTAATATATTTATACATATTTTTATTTTTATTTCTATGCACTTATACACACATTTTATAGAGTTTTATACTAGAGGTTTTTACATTGTATTGGATATTTTATTTATTCATGATAATTTTAAGGTATTATTTCTTGATTTTATTTTCAGACTTTCTTTTTTGTCTCCTAATCATTTGTACATTTTGATTTTAATGTAATACATAAATTTATTAGAATGCATATTTTGGTCATATGTATTTAGTACACATAGATTGTGTTCATGTCATTTCCATGTTTGGCCACTTGATGGGAGTGTTGCAATGGTTTTCATCACAGAGTTGTTTGAATTCCTTATACCTGCTGTAATCCATTACATTTTACACATTACATTTTATATCTAACATTTTATATCTAACATTCTATACAATAGATAAGGATTCATTAAATACTTGTGGAAATATTCTGGTCTATTACACTCTAATTTTAGTGTTTGTATTATGAAAAAGTTATTTAAGGACACATGCATATTTTAGATTATGTATTTTGGATTATATATTCATGAGATGTATTCCTATTGGACCGTTTAAATTTCTGTCATTATATATATGTGTGGTTTATAGTATGTCTTCTTTCGTCTGATGAAGTCTGTAATAGACGAAAAACGCATGGTGTGGTGTTAGCGTTTTACGTTTTGTGTGTGGTTCTCTCAATAAACTTGTACCTGCAGCTGTCCGGTGCTTTGCTTCTCCTCAAAACAGTGCTTTTTGGGTTTTTCACTATGAGGCAGTTGGACATCTATCGACACCTTGACCAGACATTACAGATTAGACCAAATTTCCATATCCAGGGCTGGATTTGCCAGGGCAATCCTCCATGGATTTGTAGAGAATTGTTCCAAGCCACCACCCTCTTCCCAGTGAACTTTGGCACTCACCTAAGAGTTGAAGTACTGCAACATGAGAGTAGAAGGAAATAGAATAGTTGTGTAAAATACCATAACTGTAGATGTCCTTTTCCATGTTGCAGTATTCCTTCCCCCACTGGACTTGCATAGTTTTCGTGGGACTGGTGTCCAACTGGGGTGCTCAGTTCTGAGGTCTGGTGCATGCAGACATCTTTTATAGCCCACATCCCCTGTGCCACCATCAGACTTTTGTATACTGGCCAGGCATTTAGGTAGCAGGAGAGGAAAACCCAAGAGTTGGAATACTGCAACATGGAAAACATCTGTGGTTATGGTAAGATTTTACACAACTATTCTGTATTCTATTCCCATGTTGCAGTATTAAGTGTAGGATTCTTTTCAGGCGACCCGAACATTGGCTCCTATACAAAAGCTCAAGCCTGGTTGATGTAGGTGTGTGGGACATCACACACACCCATAAACCAGGGACCTTAAATGTGATGTCTGCACGCATAGACCTCAGAACTTTTCAGCCGCAGTCGACCATCACAGCGATCGCATCGCTTCTCTACTTTCAAGATGTCTAAAGCGAAGTACCCCATTGGGGATTTTGTTTTGTGCTTTTTCTTGAGCTTTGCTTGCTGCTTCCCCACCCATTTAGCCGATGTCCGCTAAGAAGGGTAAATGCCGATGTGGGTGCCAGATTCCGCATAAGGACATGCACAACCATTGTGTTTTTTTGCCTAGGCCAAGAACACAACCATACCTCTTGCCCTATCCGCCAGTCCTTTGTACCGAAGATGCTCAGAAGCCGTCTGTCTGCCCTTAATCTGTACCTAGAAAAACGAACGCTTAAAAAGCTAGTGCTTAGGATGGATCCAGAGTCAGCCATCCCAGCAGAACCACCACGAAAAAGGCCAAGTTGCCACGGCCTAGTACTTCTGCCCCTCCACCATTGGACTTCCCGCCAGCTTCCGATTTAGGAGTTGAGGAATGTCTGTTAGAGCAGTCTACTTTGTCAACTCCCCTTGAGGAAGCCACTTCGGAAGTAATGGCACAGAGGCAGCTCAGATGTCGGTCCCAACCAATGTTGAGGGGGAACAATTCCCATCTCCAATCCAGGCCTCTGAAGCTAGGCCTTCTCTTAGGATTACTCCTTTAAAAAGGAAGCAGAAAACTTAAACAGCCATCTCCCTCAGCAGGGGGCGTTCCTGACTGGCAATTCTTCACTCGCTCCTTAATGCAGGCTTTCATGGCCCTTAGGCCCACGGCCTCTTCACCCTCCACCATTCCTGTTCTCAGCCCTAGGCCTGTCTCCGCTTCTTCAATCCACCTTCCCACTTCCCATGAAGGGGAAGAGGAGGTGGCTTACTACTCCTCTTCAGATGAGTCCATTACTTATTCATCTCAAATTGCATCCTTACTACAATACTATTCCCCTGATGAAGAATCCATAGAAAGGGGGTCTACCAGAGGATATCACCTTTGAGGAGACCGTTACAAAGATAAAAGAATATTTCAAATGGGAACCTTCCCAAATGACAAAACTCAAGAGATGCTTTGAGTTCAAGTAGACTCTCCCTCCCCTTCAGCCATTCCACCAGTTTTACCTGCCTTGATACATTCTCATCAGCATTAAAAAATCGAGAGACTCAACCACACCTGCTCCTAAGAGATCTGACAGTTTCTGTAAGGTGCCTGAACAAAAATTCCTGGTAAAACCCACCCTTGGCCAACCCAGCAGTGATTGCTGTATCCCCTGACAAGCAGTCAAGACTAATTCCCTCCTTGTCCCTTTTGCCTACTGACGAAGACCATAAGAACCTGGATAGGAAAGGTTTGTACCTCTTCCTAGCCTTCAGAGCTATCAACTACCAAACTCATATGATAAAATATGCTTTGAACCTAGTATCCCAAGCTTCTACCCTCCAGTCCTCCATGCCTAACTGCTGTAGCAAAACACAGGTAGTATCAAAGCTCTCTCTGCCTTCTCAAGTGACCAGACATTCTGTAAGAAGCAGTTATGATGCAACAGAGGCCTCTGCAAGATCTGCTGCTTCTGCATCAGTGCTACACCGATACTCATGGCTATGACTTCAACCTCTACCCAGAGGACTTGGTCTAAAATTCTTGATGCCCCTCTAGACCACAACCTCCTGTTTTAAAAGCAGTCTGCAGATCTCTTAAAAAACCTTCAGGAGAAAGGTAAAGCACTTCAAGACATTAAGCACTTTCTGGTGTCTCCCATTCCTACATATTACAGAAATTACCGTGCTAAAACTACCTTTGTCAGGAGCCCCCCCCCCCTTTGCCACTCCATCTTCTTTCAGTCATAGAAAAAGGAGGCTGACCACTTCCAGATGAGATACCTCGCAACCTACTCTGACAGCCCTTTCATGACTGAAATGGCTCCAATGTGTAACTGCCTTGCCCACCTCCCCTTGTCAGCCTGCCTCTTCTAGTGCCTACCCCATTGGAGAACTATCACCACAGACCACTTGGTCTTGGCAAATAGTACGAGGGATATTTCCTCTCTGGAAAGAAAAACGCCTTCCAAGGGGCATTCCACCCCCCGCCCCACCCCCAAAATCAACTACACCTTATTCCACAGATCCTACAGAATCTTCCGAACCATGGAACTATAGAACCTGTTCCTCCAGGACAAAAAGGAAAAGGCTTTTACTCTATTTCTTGTACCCAAAAAGGACGGCCCTTGGAGGACAATTCTGGATCTGTTCTTTCTCAGCCTTTTCCTAAAAGTTCCATCATTCAGAATATTATCCCTACAAACCCTTCTCCCACTATTGCCAGTTCAGGTGTTTATGGCCACACTAGATCTAAAGGAGACCTACCTCCATATCCCCATAAAACCCTGTCACAGAAAATACTTGAGTTTTACTGGGCCCTGTTCTCACTTTCAATTTACAGCCTTGCCCTTTGGTCTGTCTGCTGCACCCAGGGTATTCACAAAACCCCTGGCCCCCAGCAATAGCCTATTACAGAAGCAAAGGCATTCAGATTTACCCCCCCCCCCCATCTAGATGGCATCCTCATTTTGGCAGAAAGAGGACACCCTACAAAACCATCTGCAGTTCATGTCCCTGCTAACGAGGCTTGGGGTTCACCCTCAACCACCCCAAATCATCCCTAACCCCTCAGCAGGACAAAATCTTTCTGGGTTGCAGGATCAGAACAGACCTGATGCAGGCATTCATCCCTCAGGACAAAGTTCTCTCCCTCTACCCACTTCCAAGACGAGATCTAGGTTCAACCGATATCAGCAAGACAATTCCTATGGGTTCTGGGTCTAATGGCAGCCACCATCCCTATGTTGCCTTTGGCCAAGATGCATGTGAGAACTGCAGTGTTTGAAGAATGTGTTCCCAACATGAACAACCTCGAGTTTCAGATTCCACTCTTGCGTTGCCTCAAAGCAGAACTAAGGTGGTGAATATAACAAATCCAAATTAACCCAGGCCTTCCACTTCACCCCCCACTCCAGCTCAGTACATGCATACAGACACAACAGAAGGAACTGATGTTCATAGTGTTACACTGCTGCAGTCATTACACTTGGGTTATCCTGCCATCAGACGGTCCCGTAGTCAGCCAGATTTCCCAAGTCTTGGTCCGGCGTCTGTTGCTGACACTTCTATACCCCTGGCGCACTGACGTCAGGGAAGAAGATACGTCTGACGCCATTTTCTTCAGTCTTTCTTGCCATGCGGTGCCCGAAGCAGAAGCAGTTCGCAAGTGGCCGGTCAGCCGACTCCTGAGATTTTCGAAGTCGAATTTCAGATCCAAAGTCTTCAGTAAAGCTAAGTACCCCGTTGGGGAAGCTTTTTTCTTGCCTCAGACCGATGTCAGAAAAAGTTAATTGTATTTCTTGTGGGAAGCAAATACCTCATAAGGACTTCCACACTTACTGTATTCCATGTCTAGGCCCTGATGACAACGTCACTAGTTGTCGGTTTTGTGCTAGATTTAACAAACGCACTATAAAAAGACGTTTTGATTTTGCTTTGCACTACTTTGGCCGAAGGTTCAATTATACTCTGCCGTCAGATCAACCGACGACCGCAGTTCCGGAAAAATGCAAAGATAAGGATAGACAGGCATCAGAGGTCCAAAACCGACGAAACCTCTTCTAGGCCAGTCGCCGATTCTCAGTGAGGTGATTTCGCAGCCCCTGACACCCTCTACCTCAGAGCCACAGGCCGCCTCCGACTCTCACGTGGAGACAACTAGGCCTCTGGAAACTCAAGGTATTGGGCCTACGGAAACTAATCCCTCAGATGGGTCCAGAGCCGCTGAGCAGGCATTGGCTTCGGAGGGTGTTTTCAGACCTTCACAACTTACCATTAAAGCAACAGCCAAGACAAAAGTACCATTAAAGACAAAGAAGCAAGTACAGCGTTCTCCTGGACAGTCCTCCATGCCTAAGAAACAGATGCTTAAAATGGCCGAAGACCTCATTACTCTAATCAGGGGTTCCCATCCCCCTCCTGAGAAAAGGCCTAGGCAGGATACAGACTATGATTCCTCTGATCAGGTTTCCATTTCCTCTGATTCCTCTTCAGACCAGGGATAACTCTCTACCCCCCTATGAGGACTCTGATGCTGAAGAATCTGTCCCTTCAGCCTTTCCTCCTGAGGATTATTCTTTTGGGGAAACTTTACATACCATGAGGGAGAATTTCCATTGGGAAAGTCAGGATTATTGAGTCCAAGAAAAGGCTCGGGGATTTTCTCTTATTGCCTCAGCACAGGCCCCTGGCTATTCTGCCTGTGCTAGATATTGTGGATGATGTGTTCTCTGAATCCAGCTTATCTCCTGATTTTTTTTGCCCCCTGCACCAGCTAAGCCAGATAGGTAGTCCCTGACTCTCGCAAGTTTCTTTATAAAAACCCTACTGCTGATCCAGAAACTATTTCCCAGGGTCCAAAAGGGCTTAAAGCTTCAATTGCAAAAAATCCAGTACCCTCTGACAGATTCCAGAGCTTTGGATAGATGGGGGAAGAAAGTTTACACTTCTGCAACTTTAGCAGTAAGGGCTTTAAATTGCCAGTTTCACATGCTTAAGTACCAACAGTATTTAATGGCTCAGTTAAAACAAAGTGCTTGCAAGCTCAGAAGCTCCTGACTAAAGAAATGCAGGATTTATTGCATGCAGTTGAACAGGTGGGAAAACATACTCTGCAATGTGGTTTTGATTCTTTAGAGGCCTCCTGTAGAGCCGCAGTTACAGGTTCTGTGATTCGAAGACATGCTTGGTTAAAAGAACAGAGTTTACCTGATCTTGTTAAGGCAAAATTATTGGATGCTCCTTTACAGCATGATAACTTGTTTGGTGTTAAGGCAGAAGAGGTGTTAAAGAAAATGGAGGATAAAGCTAAATCTATGCAAACAGTCGAGGATTTCTTACAGGTACAGCCACCTCAATTTAGCAGAAATTGGCCAACAAAGAATTGGTCCTTTCCAGTGTCAGGCCACAGAGAGGCAGGTACAGACGCCCAAGAGGCAGATCTCAACCCCAAGGCTCTAACAGAGAACGACAGTGGGGCACCTCAACCCCAAAAGGAGGTGAGGACAAGTCTCAACCTTACAGGAAACAGTCCCAATGACTTCCCCCTTCGTACGCCAAGCACTTCCCTTTTGGCAGCCCCCTTAGGGGGAAAACTAGCACTCTTTTCTCAAAACTGGCAAACAGTCACCCAAGACAAATGGGTTCTGAATATTGTGTGTCAAGGTTACAGGTTCCACTTTCATACTTTACCAAGGCTAAAAGGAATGCCAGCCCTGCCACAAAATCAATGGGCAGAGGCACAAAAACAAATTTCAGCCCTCATGGACATGAGAGCTATTCAAAAAGTACCACAACAGGAACAAGGACAAGGATTTTACTCAAGACTCTTCCTGGTCCCCAGAAAGGACAAGGCCTGGAGGCCCATATTAGACCTTTCAATTCTAAATACTTACCTGGATATTCCAAAATTCAAAATGTTGACATTACAGCAGCTTCTACCCATGCTGGTCAAGAAGGCTTGTTACTCTGGACCTCAGAGGCATGCCTGCATGTCCCTATCAGACAAAATTGCAGAAAATAGCTCAGATCCAAAGCTGGTACAATGCACTGCCAATTCTCTGCACTGCCCTTTGGCTTATCTACTGCGCCCAGGGTCTTTACAAAGTGCCTGGCACCAGTAATTGCATTTTGCAGACAAAAAGGAATTCAAATATATCCATACCTGGACGACTGCCTCATTCAAGCAGAGACAAAGGACATTCTTCTACAGCATCTGGCATTTGTAAAAAGGTTGCTAATTTCTCTAGGGTACACAGTAAACGAAAAGACGTCAAAACTAGTGCCCTCACAACAGATTATATTCCTGGGTGTCAGCTTAAATACAACGGCCGAGATGGCTTCTCACGCCAGACAAACAAGTTCAACTAACTCAATATTTTCAATTACTGGCAAAGTCCCATCTCCCTACAAGAAAAATTCTGCAGGCCCTGGGATTCATGGCATCCTGCATACTACTAATACCATATGCCAGACTGCATATGAGGAAATTACAATGGTACCTAAAAAGTGTTTGGACTCAACACTCACAGTTTAGAAGAATAATAACAATGATGCCCTGCCTACAACAGGCATTTCGATGGTGGGCACTGGCATGTCACCTAAACAAAGGTCCACCTTTTACCCTACCCACAGCCAGGCAGACTCCAACAGATGCTTTGGATTACGCCTGGGGAGCACACATGGCAGGAAAATGCATTCAGGGCCAGTGGACCACAGACCAGATGCATCTTCACATCAATCAAAAAGAGATGTTGGCTGTTCAAAATGCCCTAACAGTTTTCAAGGACCTTCTGCATCCAGAACAATTTAGACAGACAGCACCACAGTAATGTGGTACATAAACAAGCAAGGGGGCACTCATTCTTATCCCCTATGCAGGCAAGCCATGACCTTGTGGAACACAGCTCTAACGTATCAAGTTAATCTACTAAACCAGCACAGCTCCTGATGCCAAACAGCAGGACTAAACGCCTCCCAAACACACGTATGCTTGTTCTGGAAGTCAAGGCAAAAACAACAAGCTGCTACTAAGCCAACACAGTTCCTAATTCCAAGCAGCAGAACTAAACACCTCCAATAAGCACAGTCAGAGAGGTGAAACTCATCAAAGATAAACTCAGCCAGATAGCCAAACTCACTGAAGCAGGTCTTTTTAAATTCCAAAGGGATAAGCAAACAAGACGCCAATAAACGAACGACTTCAGTTTTATCTGCTTTTCATCGGCGCCCTTCACCAACTTCTTCAGACTTTGAAAAATAACTCGCACTTAAGTGCTGCTACATTTAAAGCCATTGCAAGCAAAGTCTATTACAAAACACACCCTCCGATTACCTTAAAGGAACAGGCACAAGTAGCTTCAATCTAACTAAAATGTTCCTCTCCCATAAACACAATATAAAAAGTTGTATGTAATATAAAATATACAATTGTAAAACTAATACTATTCTACATAGCACTTAAATAATGCAATTGACAGTTAATATTATAAAAGCACACTTACTTTGAACCAAATACGCATAATAAGACTGACACATTAAAATAAATAAAAAAGGCATGCCGTAATATTTCAAATATTGATAAAAAGACATTCCATCTTCCAAACATGGTATAAAATATATATCAAGATCGCTCAGACGGTCCTATGTCCAAATCACACCCGATGTTATACCCCCCATGCATTATCTTTCCAAACTCCTCAGCTTAAGGACACAGCTGATAGATAACATACTATTGAGGCCGGGGTGATGGCAGGCTTCAAGTCTCAACTGCCACATAAGCTCCTTCATTTCTAATTTCAGGGATTCTGTCCCCCCCCCCCCCCCCAATTCACATAGTTCAACTGGTCAATGATCATAAATGTAAAATCATGGCCAGGGTGATTGTAGACATGACTTGCTAGGGCATTCTCCAGTTTAATCCTCTTCATGGCATATAAATGTTCGTACATGCGTTCATTCAATCTCCTGTCTGTCTTGCCCACATAAAAAGCTGGGCATGACTAACAAGAAGCGAGATGCACCACGTGTGTCTATGCACAATTGTATCTCCCTTTGATAAGGTACTTGGTGTCCCTAATCATGAAATATTGTTTTGGAAAAACTGACTCTGCCACCTTTTGAGCCAGCCAATACAGCCGATCTAAAATTCATATCATGGAAAACAGCTCTGCTCCTGGCAGTAACTTCAGCACTCAGTCTCAGAGCTACAGGCATTAATGGCAGTGGAACCTTTTATAATTCTACATCAGGACAGGGTTTCTTTAAGGACAAACCCTACCTTTATGCCAAAGGGGTGGTATCTAGTGTGGCTCAACCAAACCATCCATTTGCCAACTTTTTATCCAAACCCCCAGAATAAAGGGGAGAAACTTCTGCACTCTTTGGACATACACAGGCAGCTACGCTTGTACTTGGACAAAACAAAAGCTTTCAGGAAAACTGAGCAACTGTTTGTAGCATATGCTGACTGTTTGTAGCATATGCTGCAGGATCACAGGGCAAGGCTATCTCAAAGTAGACTATATCCAAATGGATAGGACACTGTATTAGTTACTGCTACACACAGCATGGAAAATCAGTCCCTAATAACATCAGGCCACATTCCACCAGGGTAACAGCCACTTCAACAGCCTTTCTCAGAGGAGTACCTACCAAGGAAATTTTGGAGGCTGCAACTTGGAGTGCAGTGCACACCTTTACCAAGCATTACCACTTGCCTCTACTCTAAATCCAGAGCAGGATTTGCCACTGCAGTTCTGCAGGGCCTCATAGCCAATCCTAACTCTTTATGGACCAGCCACCCAACCTTAGCTTTGGGATTCTACCCAAGTGTAATGACTGCAGCAGCGTAACACGATGAACGTAGTACAGTTTTGTACCTACCATAAATGTAGATGTTAGTGCTCACACTGCTGCAGTCCAGGTTACCCTCCCTCCATCCCCTCTGAACTAGCTGGACTTATCTATACCTTTCTGTCCTATACAACCTTTGTGGTGTATTTGCTTGTAACTGAAGGTATTTTTATTTTCTATGTATATTTTTTACTAGCAATATGTATTGCCTACCTACTTGGGGGCACCTGACATCTGGGGCAAGAAAAACTGAAGAAAATGGCGTCTGATGCATCTTGTATACCCCTGGTGCACTGACATCAGGGAAGAAGCGACAGCAACCAACACAGGACCAAGGCTTTGGAACTCTGGCTGACTACGGGACCGCCTGACAAGCAGGATAACCCAAGTATGACTGCAGCAGTGTGAACACTCTAACATCTACATTTATGGTAGGTACAAAACTGTACTTTATTTATCCTCACCTACAGATGTTGCCTAACACTGTGGGTGATAAACTTTTAATTCCCTTCAGACACCACTATTCTGAGGACGTGCTTTCAGTCCTGAGGAAGGCCAGGAAACATACTACAAGATCATCCTACATGTAAAAATGGGAGATTCTGCAAGTGGTGTCTCCAAAAGCACAGGGTTTCCTTGAAAGAGGATGACTCTGTAGTCCTTACTTGTGTTTGAACTTATCAAGGCTGGCCTTTCATACTTTGTGAAAGTCCACCTATCTGCAGTCTCGGCCTGTTTACCCCTAGAACCCCCTGTACTAGCCAGGCTAGATGTTAAGTTGTTCCGGAAAGGGGTCTTGCACATCAGACCACCAAGAAAGCCTGTCCCACCTCCTTGGGACTTTTAACTTTATCCTAGAAAAACTCACACTGGCCCCATTCGAGTGAGCCAGCCAGCTCAGCAACACTCCAAATGTGCTCATGGAAAACTGTTCTGCTGGTAGCCCTTACCTCTGCTAGAAGGGTGAGAGTTGCAAGCTCTCATGGCCTGCCCCTCCCTACACTGTCTTCCACAAGGACAGGGTGACCCTACGCACCAACCCTTCTGTCATGCCAAAGGTGGTCAACAAACTGTCCTTAAACCAGTCCATTTTCCTGCCAACCTTCTTCCCCTTGCCCACTAATGCCATGGAGAAGGATACTCCATCCCCTGGATGTGCACAGGCAACTAAGGTTTTATCTAGACAGTCCATCAGAAAGTCAAACCAGCTATTTGTTTCTTTCCTCCCCAGGGTCCTGGGCAAGGCAGTCTTCAAACAAAACATCACCTGCTGGATCAGAAAAACTATCTGCTTCTGCTACTCCTACCACTGCAAAGATCTACCTCGGGGGGGGGGGGGGTAAAAGCTCACTCCATCAGGGCCGTAGCATCCTCCAAGGCCGCCTTCAAAGGCCTGTATTCAGCATCCTTTCTGGAGGCAGCCACATGGTCCACTAGACTTAACTTTACCAAACACTACAAACTGGACCCACATCTCCAGAGCCAGGGCTGGATTTGGTAGGACAATCCTGCAAGGCTTCCAGGAATCCGCTACCTCTACCTCCTCCCTTCCTTAAGCTGTGGCACTCTCCCACACTAAGAATACTGTAACATGGGAATAGAAGGGCATAGAATAGTTGTGTAAAATCTTACCATAACCACAGATGTCCTCCTCTTCCATGTTGCAGTATTCCTTCCCTCCCACCAATCCCCCTTCAGTAGTATGGATCTCTCTTAGAGGGCACTTTGGAGCACCACCAAGACTATGGTCAGGCTAGCCAGCAACTGAGACTTCACTCTTCTTATGGACATTTTGGCTCTTCCTAGTGGACTGTCTGAGCAGTTAAATTCTGAGGTCTGGGTGTGCAGACGTAGAATTTAAGGTCCCTGGTTTACGCCCCTATGTGTGATGTCCCAAGCACTTACAGCAACCAGGCTTTTGTATAGGGGCTGACGTTCCGGTCGCCCAAGGCAGAGAATCCCACACTTAAGAATACTGCAACATGGACGAGAAGGGCCTCTATGGTTATAGTAAGATTTTACACAACTATTCTTTCTGATGTTGTATTTTATATGAAAACTAGGACGTTCCAGGAGACTCATCACTGCCAGTGTTGTCACTCTGTATGCCTTTTATTTGACTTTGGCACAGTCAATGTCACAAGGCTCAAACAGCAAGCTAGTGCTAGCCCACAAAGCCAGAGATCAGGCACCTGGTAATAATGATTTAGTGACTACAGTTGTATTTATTAAATGCACCTGAGTGTCCTGTCATTGACTTGTCTAACATGTGAAATGAAGTGGGAGATTAGATTTTTGGAATCAAACATCTGTACCAGTGACCTTGCGTCATCAGAGTGGTGAACATTTGGTGTCTAATTGTTTCTTCCATTTAATAAAATGCATCCCTGATGGGGTGCTCTACTCTGTGTGCGTATGATTACTGTTTGGTATTACTTTGGCAGTTAGCTGGCCTAAGCACAAGGAGTTCCTAACATCTGTGGTCATAGTGGTCAAAAGAGTGTTAACCCAACTACAACTACCTAGGTCCCAGATTACATTTTTATTTGGTAGTGTTTTGTTTATACAGTATGATGAAGGGAATAACTGTCTACCAAAAATGATCCTATACTTCGTTCATAGGTAGTTACTAGGCATAGAGTTCAGGAGACAAGCCTGGCCTAAATTCCTAGTTTGTCCCAAAGCACGTAACTTTCTCAAGTTCAGACTAGGCAAATAAGTCGGAGCTGTAGTCTGTGGCTGTAAATGCCAGTACACTGTTTAGTTTGAGCCCATTTTTAGTGCACCAAGAGTTTACTAGGGAGAGTTCATTCTTGAGGGTTTGGGGGTCAGAGGGTAACTTTAACATCCAGGTTGCAGTCATCTGTGTATTTTGATAGCTAGTGGTTTTGGCTCTCAGCTTGGAAATCTGAAAAGTACCAAAACAGAGGTCGCAGCACCAAACCTTGCGGAATTACTGCTGGTCACTTGCGTACATTGAGACAATTGCAACTTTCACTGAGGATTGCCTTCCAGTCAGTTCATGATCAGTAATAACCAAGATAGACAGCAAAGAGGCAAACACAACCAAAATTATTGCCTCTGTCCAAAAGAAGACAAAGCAGGGTATTGGCACAAATGTTTAATGTTTCTGATACCCTGCTTTGTCTTCTCTTGGACGTAATAGTGGCAAAAATTTGGTTATTTTGCAGTTCACTATCAGTCTTAACACACACTGGTCAATTTTTAAAGCAGTTGAGCAATACCAGCATGGGAATGACATCACAGACCTTGGCCAGGTCACGATGGACTGAGTGGCCATCAACTACAACATCCATACCCTGCTGAAGTTTTCAAAGTTAGATGGGGTCTGCCCTTCACAGGCTAAACTGTTGGTCAAATCCAATAAGATTCGTGGTATCACAGTTTGACATTGGTTATAATACTTTCTATGGCTTTGCTGATGAGGCATGTAAGGCTGTGAAGTGTACAATGGATATAAAAAGTTTATACACCCGTGTTAAAATGCCAGGTTTTTGTGATATAAAAAGAGACCACAGTAATTCATTTCAAAACTTTTCCCACCTTTAATATGACCTATAACCTGTAGAATTCAATTGAAAAACAAATCTGTTAGGGAAAAAAATATAAAAAGTGTACAATAAGCTGGTTGCATAAGTGTGCACACCCTTAAACTAGTACTTTGTTGAAGCACCTTTTGATTTAATTACAGCATTCAGTCGTCTTGGGTAGTAGTATCAGCATGTCACATCTTGACATGGCAGTATTTGCCCACTCTTCCTTGCAGAAGTGCTCCAAATTTGTCAGATTGAGGGCATCTCTTGTGCACAGTCCTCTTCAGGGCACCGCACACATTTTCTATTGGATTTGGGTCCGGGCTCTGGCTGGGCCAATCCAAAACTTTAATTTTCTTCTGGTGAAGCCATCCTTTTGTTGATTTGGATGTATGCTTGAAGTCATTGTTATATTGAAAGGTGAAATTCCTCTTCATCTTCAGCTTTCTAGCAGACGCCTGAAGGCTTTGAGCCAAAAGTGACTGGTATTTGGAACTGTTCATAATTCCCTCCACCTTGACTGAAGCCCCAATTCCAGTTGAAGAAAAGCAACCCCAAAGCGTAATACTGCCACCACCATGCTTCACCGTGGGGATGCTGTTCTTTTGGAGATGCGAAGTGTTTTTGTGCCAAATGTACCTTTTGGAATCGTGGCCAAAAAGTTCAACCTTGGTCTCGTCAGACCATAACACATCTCCCACATACTTTTGGGAGACTATGTATTTTGCAAATTTTAGCTGGGCCTGGATGTTTTTCAGTGTAAGAAAAGGCTTCCGTTTTTGCAGCCCTACCCCATAGCCCAGACATATGGAAAATATGGGAGATTGTTGTCATATGTAGTACACAACCAGTACTTGCCAGAAATTCCTGCAGCTCCTTTAGTTTTGCTGTAGGTCTCTTGGCAGCCTCCCTGACCTTTTTTGTCTTATTTTTTCATCAATTTTGGAGGGTCGTCCAGTTCTTTGCAACGTCACTGTTGTCCCGTATTTTCTCCACTTTTTGATGACTCTTCACTGTGATGTCCTTCAAGGATGCATCTGCAGTCCTTACAAATGGGTTGTCCTGTCGTCAGGCAGCCCCTCGGTCGGCCGGATTCCAAAGTCTGGGTCTGGCTTCGGCTGGTGTCGCACTTCACCCGACGTCATTGCGGCAGTTCTTCGGGTATTGAGGCATCAGCCGACGCCATTTTCCCCAGTCTTTCTTGCCGCGTGGCGCCCGAAGCAGAAGCTGTTCGCAAGTGCCGGTCGGTCAGATCCAGAGATTACTACTACCGAATACTACTTCGAAGACTTCTATAAAGCTAAGTACCCCGTTGGGGACTCTTTCTTGCCTCAGCCGATGTCAGAGAAAGTTAACTGTTTATCTTGTGGGAAACAAATACCTCATAAAGATTTCCACTCCTATTGTATACATTGTTTAGGCCCAGACCACGACGTAGCAGCTTGTCTAGCCTGTGCTTCTTTTAACCGACGGACGCTTAGACGTCGCTCGGACTTTGCTGAACAGATTTTCGGCTCCGATTTTGCCTACATTATGCCGTCTGATCCTCCGACTATGCAAATAACCAAAAAGCGCAAAGAAAAGGACCGACACTCGCGGTCCGCGGTTTCGGCTGAAACCGCGGTTAAGCAAACCACGAGTGTCTCGGTTTCGGCCGAAACCGAGCAAGCGGTTCTTTCTTCAGCCGATAACTTGCCGTCTACCGAGGCCTCTTCTATCCTGGTAGAAACGGCTTCTGAAATCCAACCTCCTGTTGCAATTTCACAGGATTTATCAGACACCATTCCTCTAGATATTTCTACCCCTGCACGTGGAGCTGCTAGGCCTCCTCCAGCTATGTCTATTAAGGCCTTTGCCAGGGCTAAAGCAGCCAAAGCTTCAAAACCTGTGCCTGCCAAGCCCCCCTCTCACAGGCCCAGCACCAGCTCCCATATGCTTTCTTTGGCAGAGGATCTCATCTCTTTAATTTGGGGATCCCAGCCTCATCCAGACAGGGTCTCTCTCTCCCTCCCCCAGAAAAGAGGCCTAGAGCAGAGCCCCCTGAGCCAGTAGCCACAGATGATTCCTCTGATGACTCGGATCATACAGATCCTCCTGAGGCTTCTTATTCTCCTTAAGAAGACTCTGATGCTGAGGAGTCCATCCCTTCAGCCTCCCCTCCTGAGGAATTTTCCTTTGGGGAAACCTTGCATGCTATGAGGGAACAATTTCAGTGGCAGGGCCAAGATTTCTCAGACTCTAGAAAAAGGCTTAGGACCTTTCTACACTTGCCACAGCATAGGCCCTTAGCTATACCTCCAGTTCTATCTGTTGTTGATGATGCATTTAATGATGCTTGCACGGCTCCTGATACTTTACCTCCGGCCCCTGCTAAGCCCGATAGGTACTACAGTGTCCCGGACACTCATCACCACTTATATAAGGCTCCTTTTGCAGATCCAGAGACTATCTCCCAGGGCCCAAAAGCTGTAGCAGCTGCTTCTTCTAAAAACCTCCTCCCCTCTGAAAGGGATTAAAGGTCCTTAGAGAGATGGGGTAAAAAAGTTTACACCTCTGCTACTTTGTCAGCTAGAGCTTTGAACTGCCAATTTCATATGATTCAATATCAAGAGTTTATGCTTGACCAGTTGACTAAAAAGCTGTCCTCTGAAGAATCTTTAGATAAAAAGTATATTCTAGAAATGTTACATAACATACAGCAAGTTAGTAACCATTCTTTAAAATGTGGCTATGATGCACTGGAGGCTTCCTTTAGATCAGCCATGACTGGCACAGTTATCAGGAGACATGCATGGTTGAAAGAACAGGTTTTACCAGACCATGTCAAATCTAAGCTTTTGGATGCACCTATGGACAAGGTCAATTTATTTGGTGCCCCCGCACAGCAGGTACTAAAAAAGATGGAAGAGAAAGCAAAATCTGTGCAAACAGTCAAAGATTTCTTACAAGTTCAACCTCCAAGGTTTAGCAGGAACTGGCCCTCCAAAAATTGGTCCTTTCCGGACTCCTCTAAGACACAAAGAGGCAGGAATAGACGTTCTAGAGGCAGAAACCAATCCAGGGGTGCCTACAGGGGTCGCCAGTGGCAGGGTAACAACCAACGAGGCACCGATACAGCCACCACCACTACAACAACTCAATCACAGTGACTTGGCGGTGGCACCGCCTACCAGGGAACAACTAGAAGCACCCTTAGGCGGAAAGCTATCATTATTTTCAAAAAACTGGCACTGCATTACAAGAGAAAAATGGATTTTTGCAGACTATAGACAAAGGTTACAGGTTCCATTTCCATACACTACCAGGAAAGAGAGGAATGCCAAACCTACCACCTTCTCAAAGGACAGAAGCTCTAAAACAAATATCTCAATTAAGAATGAGAGCTGTAGAAAAGGTACCATTTTCGGAGCAAGGGAAGGGATTTTACTCCAGGCTCTTCCTGGTACCAAGAAAGGAAAACAAATGGAGGCCTATTCTAGACCTGTCCGCTTTAAACACATTCCTCATTGTTCCAAAATTCAAAATGCTGACCCTACAGCAGCTTCTTCCCATGCTGGGCAAGGAGTCTTGGCTGGTAACTCTAGATCTCAAGGAGGCATACCTGCACGTCCCCATAAGACCAATTTGCAGAAGATACCTCAGATTTCTTGCAGGATCAGAGCATTATCAATTCTCAGCATTGCCCTTTGGCTTATCTACTGCCCAGAGTGTTCACGAAATGCCTGGCATCAGTAATCGCTCATTGCAGACTTCAGGGAATTCAAATCTATCCCTACCTGGACGACTGCCTGATACTAGCGGACAACAAAAACAAACTAACAGGAGACTTACAAAGAGTCATCTACCTGCTGCAAGCCCTGGGATATACAGTCAATACAAAAAAGTCAAGACTGATTCCATCCCAAAGAATAACCTTTCTGGGTGCAGAATTGGACACATCAAAACAAATGGCATTTCTAACCACAGAAAAGAAAGAGCAACTTCCTCTCTACTTCTTGGCATTAACAAAGCAGAGCCATCTAACTGCAAGAAAAGTGCTACAAGCTCTAGGCTTCATGGCATCCTGCATAATACTGGTCCCTCATGCCAGGCTGCATATGAGAAAGCTGCAGTGGTACCTAAAGAATTTGTGGTCTCAGCACAAGCACAGCCTAGAAACAAAAATTCCAATGATCCCATGCCTGAAGCAAGAGTTCTTATGGTGGGCTCGGGCCTGTCAATCAAACACAGGACTGCCCTTCTGCAAAGTCAACCAAGACAAACCATCACGACAGATGCCTCAGACCTCGGTTGGGGGGCACACATGATGGGCAAGTGCATTCAAGGCCTATGGACTCAAGACCAGCTGCATCTGCACATAAATCTAAAAG
The DNA here is from genome assembly GCF_019279795.1 of Protopterus annectens. Taxonomy (NCBI): domain Eukaryota; kingdom Metazoa; phylum Chordata; order Ceratodontiformes; family Protopteridae; genus Protopterus; species Protopterus annectens. Next base: position 1,464,949,700 of record NC_056726.1, read on the forward strand.
AAATGATGGCAGTAAAATTGGCAATCCAGGCATTCAGACCTATCCTCCAAGAAGGCCAGTTGATGATAAGGACAGACAACACCACGGTTATGTGGTACATCAACAAACAGGGAGGCACACACTCATACCCTCTATGCCGGTTGGCACTGGACCTATGGGATGTGGCTCTGAGTTACAACATTCAGTTACAGTCAATTTATGTACCAGGGAAGGAAAACATTCTAGCAGACATATTAAGCAGAACTACAACAGATGCCCACGAATGGATGCTGCATCCGGACATCTTCAAAACCATCACAAGAGAATGGGGATTACCACAAATAGACTTGTTTGCATCCCCACTCAATCACCAGTTGAAGAAATTCTGCACAAGGACTTACCACCCACTTGCTTGGAAGGTGGACTCTCTATCCTTCAGTTGGAAAAACCTGACAGCATACGCATTCCCACCACTTCCTTTGATGCACAAGGTGCTTCTCAAGATCAAAGAGGAACGTCCGAGGATCATTCTGATAGCCCCAGACTGGCCAAGACAACATTGGTATCCACTGCTGAGGAGCATGTCTCTGGAACAAATATGGACACTGCCCCTGATCCCATTACTGCTGACACAGAACAACTACAACATCCTGCATCCAAACCTAAAAACTCTGCAGCTAACTGCCTGGAACATTACATAACAGCAATTAACCCAAATTTATCCCAAAGGGTTAAAGACATAATCCTGGAGGCTCGTAGACCTTCAACAATAAAGAATTATGCAGCAAAATGGAAAAGATATCATCTGGAGTACTGCAAAGGGCCAAGATGTGACACTGGTGAACATAGCCAACATCCTGGAGTACTTGGCGGAGCTTTTTCATACAGGCCTGTCCTATTCCTCCATCAAGATACATGCATCAGCTATTTCGGCAGAATACAGCTTGGATCCTCCTGTCTTCTCGCATCCTCTGCTCAGACAGTTTCTGAGAGGAATTAAAAATGTAAAACCTCCCAGGAAACCTCCATTGCCAGCATGGGACTTTAACTTTGTGCTAGAAAAACTGACTCTACCTCCTTTCGAACCAGCAGCTACATCAGAATTGCAATACTTATCCTGGAAGACTGCTTTCCTGCTGGCAATAGCTTCAGCAAGAAGGGTCTCTGAACTACAGGCATTAATGGCAGTACAACCCTTCCTGATCTTCCATCAAGATAGTGTCCTTAAGAACAAATCCTACATTTATGCCTAAGGTGGTATCCAGAGTCTCTTTAAATCAGGCTATCCACCTTCCAACATTCTTCCCCAATCCGCAGAACAGGGGAGAAAAGCTCTTGCATACCTTGGATGTACACAGACAATTACGCTACTACCTGGACAGGACAAAAAACAATAGAAAAACAGACCAGCTTCTGGTAGCATATGCAACAGGAAAGGAAGGAAAACCAATTTCTAAACAGACAATCTCCAAATGGATAGGAAATTGCATTAGATTTTGTTACTCCTACCATGGAAAGAAAACTCCAGAGAACATCAGGCCTCACTCCACAAGGGCTACAGCCACTACCACAGCTTTCTTACGAGGAGTGGCTACCAAGGACATTATAGAGGCTGCTACTTGGACCTCCGTGCATACATTTGCCAAGCATTATAATTTACCTCTATACTCTAGATCCCGTGCTGGCTTTGCCACTGCTGTTTTGCAAGGGATACTAACTACACCATAATCTACTCTCATTTCCTCCTCCCCTAGCTATGGTATTCTACCCATTTGTAAGGACTGCAGATGCATCCTTGAAGGACATAGTACAGTTTTGTACCTACCATAAATGTAGATGTCAGAGAGGAATGCATCTGCAGTCAGGATTACCCACCCTCCTTCCCCTCTGAGGTACTCCTAGGGTACTTACCAATCTTCAGCTAGCTTGGGGGGGATCTATTATGGTGTATTTGTTTGTATATATGTACATACATGCTTATTTTGTGTTTGCTCTCTACTATTTGGAATATTTGGCATTTATCCAAATTTAGCCATCCAAGAGGGCACCTGGCATCTGGGGCAAGAAACACTGAGGAAAATGGCGTCGGCTGATGCCTTTATACCCAAAGAACTGCCGCAATGACGTCGGGTGAAGTGCGACACCAGCCGAAGCCGGACCCAGACTTTGGAATCCGGCCGATCGAGGGGCTGCCTGACGACAGGACAACCCATTTGTAAGGACTGCAGATGCATTCCTCTCGGACATCTACATTTATGGTAGGTACAAAACTGTACTTTCCATGGTATATCCAATGCTGAGGAAATTTTTTTGTACCCTTCTGACTGTTACCTTTCAACAATGAGATCCCTTTGATGCTTTGTAAGCCGTTAATCAGAGTCTCTCTGATAGGTGTGTATCCAGGAAGACTGAATGCTGTAATTAAATCAAAAGGCACTTCAACAAAGTTAAAGGGTGTGCACACTTGTGCAACCACCTTATTGTACGTTTTTTAGTTGTTTTTTCTCCTAACAGATTTGTTTGTTTTTCAATTAAATTGTACAGGTTATAGGACACATTAAAGGTAGGAAAAGTTTTGAAATGATTTGTGGTCTCACTTTTTTATAGCACAAAAACCTGGCATTTTAACAGGGGTGTGTAAACTTTTTATATTCACTGTACAATTATCAGGAGTGGTAAGGCCATCCTCATGGAAAGGTATGACTACAGTGCAGTATTCATCTGTAACAAACATTTGCCAAATTTAGGTTATACATTTTAAGGTGCATGTCTGCAAGGGCATATGTTCTTCGTCTTCCATTGCTGCAGTCCTGACTATTGGGTATAGTCCGCGTCCCGTCGGCCCGAATACCAGAGTATAAGGCTGACGTCGGTCAGGGCGCATTAGACTGACGTCAGTACGTCAGGGTACTAATGCGCATGACCGACGCCATATCCTCAGTCTTTTTTGCCGCATGGTCCGATGCAGAAGCAGTTTTGCGAGTGCAGGTTGGCGTACTGAAATATTTCCGAAACCGGAGTTTCAGACCGAAACAGAGTTGGCTAAGTACCCGTTGGGAACATTTTAGTTTTTCTTGCCTCAGTATTTTACCGGATGTCAGAAAAGTGAATAACTGTATTTCTTGTGGGAAACAGATACCGCATAGGGATTACCATATCTTGTGTATACCTTGTTTAGGGCCTGAGCACGACGTTGTTGGTTGCCGCTCTTGTGCTAGGTTTAACAAACGCACTATTAAGAGGAGGTTAGACTGTGCCAGGTTAGTGTTTGGGAAGCGTTGCAATTATAAAATGCCGTCGGATGCTCCGCGCCGCTTCCAAGAAGCGCAAGGATAAAACAGTGAAGCCTAGGGTTGAGGAACCGGCAGTCCCGGACGTCGGTTCTTTAGAAGGCTCAGTGGAGCCGGAGGTTTTGCCAGGAGTTTCCATGGAGTCCCAGGCAGAAACTATACTCTTACAGGATGTGCCTTCTCAGGAGGTAGGCCAGGCTGAGGAGGCCTCTCAGGTGACTGTTCTTCCCTCTCTTCCCAAGGTAGTTAGGGCCTCTCCTTCTGTTGCCAAAACTTCTTTGAGAGGTAGACCTACTTCAGCTTCAGTGGGGGCTTCTCCTAGCATTTCGGGTTCTGTACCTAAGAAACATATGCTTAAAATGGCAGAAGATTTGATTACTATGATTAGGGGTTCTATGCCCCCGCCTGATAAGAGGCCTAGGGTGGAACCGGAGTTTGATAGTTTTGAACAGTGTTCAGAGGCTTCAGAATCTTCTGTGGAAGATTTGCAGGAGTATCCTACTTATTCTGATTCTGATGTGGATGATTCCACTCCTACAGCGTCTCCACCTGAGGATTTCTCATTTTCAGAGACTTTGCATTCCATGAGGGAGCACTTTAAATGGGAAGGCCAGGATTACTCTGACTCCAGGAAAAGGCTTAGGGAGTTCTTGTTTTACCCCAGCATAGGCCTTTAGCTATTCCTCCTGTGTTGAATGTGGTGGAAGATGTTTTTGCAGAGGCTTCCTGAACCCTGACTCTTTGCCTCCTGCTCCTGTTAAGCCTGATAGGTATTATAGGGTGCCCAAGCTCATAAATATTTGTTTAAGAGTCCTAGGGGACCCAGAAATTATTTCTCAAGGGCCTAAGGGTGTAAAGGCTTCTGTGGTTAAAAATCCTGTTCCCACTGATAAAGAGGCAAGGGCTTTGGATAGGTGGGGAAAGAAAGTGTATACTTCTTCCACTCTAGCCATGAGAGCTTTGAATTGTCAGTTTCACATGCTAAAATATCAGAATTATCTCCTTTCACAATTGAAATCTAAGGTGGATGCTTTGGCGGAAGGTATTGAGTGTAAAGAGTTGCTGGATTTGGTTCATGTGTCTGAACAAGTGGGTAAGCATTCTTTGCAATGTGGTTTTGATGCTGTACAGGCCTCCTCGAGGGTGGCTGCTACCAGTTCTGTTCTTCGCAGGCATGCCTGGTTGAAGGATCAGAATTTAGCTGAGCATGTTAAGACAAGGATTTTGGATGCTCCTTTACAGTCTGATGTGTTGTTTGGTTCGCCTGTGGAAGCAGTTTTGAAGAAAATGGAGGACAAAGCTAAGTCTATGCAAACTGTTAAAGATTTTTTGCAGGTGCAGCCACCGAAGTTTAGTAGAAATTGGCCTGCTAAGGGGTGGACATATCCTGCTTATGATTCTCAGTCTCGGGGTAGGTCTAGACGTGGTAGGGGCAGGGCTCAAGGTTCTTTTAGGCCTAGAACAGGGAGTTCACCTGCTCAGACTTCTGGTGAGGGCAGGGGTCAGTCCTTTCGTAAACAGACCCAATGACCTGATGTTCTTCGTCTTCCCTTGCTGCAGTCCTGACTATTGGGTATAGTCCGCGTCCCAGTCGGCCCGAATACCAGAGTATAAGGCTGACGTCGGTCATGGCGCCTTAGACTGACGTCAGTACGTCAGGGTACTAATGCGCATGACCGACGTCATTTCCTCAGTCTTTTTTGCCGCATGGTCCGATGCAGAAGCAATTTTGCGAGTGCAGGTTGGCGTTCTGAGATTTTCCGAACCGGAGTTTCAGACCGAGTACAGAGTTGGCTAAGTAACCCCGTTGGGGAACATTTTGGTTTTTCTTGCCTCAGTATTTTACGGATGTCAGAAAAAGTGAATAACTGTATTTCTTGTGGGAAGCAGATACCGCATAGGGATTATCATACATTGTGTATACCTTGTTTAGGGCCTGAGCACGACGTTGTTGGTTGCCGCTCTTGTGCTAGATTTAACAAGCGCACTATTAAGAGGAGGCTTGATTGTGCTAGGTTAGTGTTTGGGAAGCGTTGCAATTATACTATGCCGCCGGATGCTCCGGCCTGCTTCATCTAAGAAGCGCAAGGACAAAACAGTGAAGTCTAGGGGTGAGAACCGGCAGTCCCGGACGTCGGTCCTTTAGAAGGCTCAGGAGCCAGAGGTTTTGCCAGGAGTCTCTATGGAGTCTCAGGCAGATACTTTACTGTTACAGGATGTGCCCTCTCAGGAGGTAGGCCAGGCTGAGGGGCTTCTCAGGTAACTGTTCTTCCCTCTCTTCCCAAGGTAGTTAGGGCCTCCTTCTGTTGCCAAAGCTTCTTTTAGAGGAAGGCCAAGTTCAGCTTCTGTAGGGGCTTCTCCTAGCATTTGGCTCTGTGCCTAAGAAACATATGCTTAAAATGGCAGAAGATTTGATTACTCTGATTAGAGGTTCTATGCCCCACCTGATAAGAGGCCTAGGGTGGAACAGGAGTTTGATAGTTTTGAACAGTGTTCACAGGCTTCAGAGTCTTCTGTGGAAGACTTGCAAGAGTTTCCTACTTATTCTGATTCTGATGTGGATGATTCCACTCCTTCAGCTTCTCCTCCTGAGGATTTTTCATTTTCAGAGACTCTTCACTCCATGAGGGAGCACTTTAAATGGGAAGGCCAAGATTACTCTGACTCCAGAAAAAGGCTTAGGGAATTCTTGTTTTTGCCCCAGCATAGGCCCTTAGCTATTCCTCCTGTGTTGAATGTGGTGGAGGATGTTTTGCAGAGGCTTCTGAACCCTGATTCCTTGCCTCCTGCTCCTGTTAAGCCTGATAGGTATTATAGGGTGCCGAAGCTCATAAGTATTTGTTTAAGAGTCCCAGGGCGGACCCAGAAACTGTTTCTCAGGGGCCTAAAGGTGTTAAAGCTTCTGTGGTTAAAAATCCTGTACCCTCTGATAAAGAGGCAAGGGCTTTGGATAGGTGGGGTAAGAAAGTATACTTCTTCCACTCTAGCCATGAGGGTTGAATTGTCAATTTCATATGCTGAAATATCAGAATTATCTCCTTTCACAATTGAAATCTAAGGTGGATGCTTTAGGAAGGTATTGAGTGTAAAGAATTGCTGGATTTGGTTCATGTGTCTGAACAAGTGGGTAAGCATTCTTTGCAGTGTGGTTTTGATGCTGTTCAGGCCTCCTCGAGGGTGGCTGCTACTAGTTCTGTTCTTCGCAGACATGCATGGTTGAAGGATCAGAGTTTAGCTGAGCATGTTAAGACCAGGATTTTGGATGCTCCTTTACAGTCTGATGTGTTGTTTGGACCGCCTGTGGAAGCAGTTTTAAAGAAAATGGAGGACAAAGCTAAGTCTATGCAGACTGTTAAAGATTTTTGCAGGTGCAGCCTCCAAGTTTAGTAGAAATTGGCCTGCTAAGGGTGGACATATCCTGCTTATGGTTCCCAGTCTAGGGGTAGATCTAGACGTGGTAGGGGCAGGGCTCAAGGTTCTTTAGGCCTAGATCAGACAGTTCACCTGCTCAGACTTCTGGTGAGGGCAGGGGTCAGTCCTTTCGTAAGCAGAACCAATGACCTGCCTTTTCAGCTGCCAGTGGACTCTCGTCTGGCAGCTCCTTTGGGAGGAAGATTGTCTCTTTTCAAAGAAAATTGGGATTTAATCACTCAAGACAGATGGGTGCTGGATATCATTCATCACGGGTACAGATTTTATTTCCACACAATGCCCCTTTCAAAGGCATGCCAGATGTTCCTCCTCCACAAAGAAAAGAGGCTCACAAGCAAGTTTCTCAGTTACTCCAGATAGGGGCTATTCAGCCAGTCCCTGTGTCAGAAAGGGGCTTATTTTATTCTCGCCTGTTCCTAGTGCCAAAGAAGGGGAACACGTGGAGACCAATTTTGGATTTATCTATCCTCAACACTTATCTGGACATTCCCAAGTTCAAGATGTTGACGTTACAGCAACTGTTACCTCTGCTGGGCAAGGATCACTGGATGGTAACTTTGGATCTCAAGGAAGCTTACCTTCATGTGCCCATAAGGCTAAGTTGCAGAAAGTATCTGCGGTTCCGAACTGGAGATTTTCATTATCAGTTCTCTGCATTGCCCTTTGGCTTATCTACTGCGCCCAGAGTATTCACAAAGGTTCTGGCTCCAGTGATAGCTTACTTCAGGCTTCAAGGCATTCAAATTTATCCTTACTTGGACGACTGCCTGATTCTGGCTCAAGAAAAGGAACACCTTCTACAGCATCTGGAATATGTCATAGCAGTGCTAAGATGCCTAGGGTATTCTGTGAACGAAATAAAGTCCAGTCTAGTACCCTCTCAAGACATGTGCTTTCTGGGTGTGAGACTGAATACAGCAGCCCAGATGGCCTTTTAACCCCGGACAAACAAAAGAGTCTGTCACTTTACTTCCATCAACTATCTCATCAGTCCGTGCTGACTGCAAGGACAGTCCTTCAAGCATTAGGGTTCATGGCATCTTGTATTCTGGTGCTTCCCAATGCCAAACTGCATATGAGGAAGCTGCAATGGTATCTCAAAATGTATGGACACAGCACTGCCAAGATTTGGACACTGTCATTCAACTAATACCTTGCCTTCAAACGAATTCTTGTGGTGGGCTCAGGAATGTCACCTAAACAAGGGACTCTCTGTGACCCGGCCAGAGGCGAGTCAGATTTTAACGACAGATGCCTCGGACACTGCTTGGGGAGCTCATCTAAATGGAAAGTGGATACAAGACAAGTGGCCTGCCAGACTACAGCATCTACATATCAACATGAAGGAGATGTTAGCAGTCCAGTTTGCATTGATGGCGTTCAAGGAGTTACTTCTTCCAGGGCAGGTGTTGATTCTGACAGACAACACAACTGTCATGTGGTACATCAACAAGCAAGGGGGAACACATTCTTATCCTCTATGCAGGCAAGCAATGATTTTATGGGAGACTGCGTTAAGCCTGCAACTGACTCTTCAGGCAAGGTTTCTGCCAGGAGCACAGAACTCCTAGCAGATGTATTAAGCAGACAAATCATGGATCCCACAGTGGAAACTGGATCTTCATGTATTTCAGAAATTGACAGTGACATGAGAACCTCCAGACATAGATCTGTTCGCTTCTCCACTAAACCACCAGCTGCCAAAGTATTGCACAAAGGGGTTTCATCACACAGCTTGGAAAGTGGATGCTCTGTCTTTCAGTTGGAAAAATCTTCATGTCTATGCCTTTCCACCTCTGCCTCTTCTTCCAAAGGTATTATTAAAGGTCAGACAAGACAGGCCAAGGATGATTTTGATAGCTCCAGATTGGCCTCGGCAACACTGGTACCCACTTCTAAGGAGTCTTGTAAAGAAGCCTCCATGGCCTTTACCTCTGATTCCTCATCTGTTATCCCAGCAGGACGGTCATCTGCTCAATGTCAAGCTTCAATCTCTTCATCTCACAGCTTGGCATATTCTGTGTTGAAGCACAGCAGGTCTCAGCTTCCTCAACAAGTTTTAAATGTGATTATGGAAGCTAGAAGGCCTAGTACTAGGAGAGTGTCAGAAAAATGGAAGAGATTTTTATTTTGGAGTACAGCAAAGAATTTGGAGATTTCAGAGCCTAATTTGAGTGTGGCTCTTCAATATCTTACTGAATTATTGGACAAAGGTTTGTCCTTCTCTCCCATAAAGATTCATGCTGCAGCAATTTCAGCTCACTATGATTGTGACCCACCTTTGTTTTCGCATCCTTTGTTCAAGCAGTTTCTTAGAGGGCAAAGAATATAAGACCCCAATAGAGCTCCTACTCCTGCTTGGGATCTCAATTTTGTGTTGGAAAAACTTACTCTACAACCTTTTGAGCCTGCAGCTACTGCTGAATTGAAATATTTGTCATGGAAGACTGCTTTTCTGTTGGCTATTACTTCTGCAAGAAGGGTGTCTGAGTCGCAGGCCCTTATGGCAGTAGAGCCCTTTTTGATTTTCCATAAGGACAGGGTTTCATTACGCTAATCCTTCCTTTATGCCTAAGGTGGTTTCTAGTGTGGCTTTAAACCAAACTATTCATTTGCCTACGTTTTGCAGATCCTCAAAATAAAGGGAAAAGATTTTGCACACTTTAGATGTACACAGGCAATTGCGTTATTATTTGAGCAGGACTAAGATTTTAGGCAGTCTCAGCAGTTACTTGTTTCTTTTGCTTTGAGTTCACAGGGCAAGCCTGTGTCAAAACAAACTATTTCTAGGTGGATTGGCTTTTGCATTGCATTTTGTTATTCCCATCATGGCAAAGAGGTTCCAGCTGGGATTAGGCCTCATTCCACTAGGGCTACTGCCACTTCAACAGCATTTCTAAGGGGTGGCAACTAAGGATATTCTGGAAGCAGCTACTTGGAGTTCAGTGCATACTTTCTCTAGGCATTATCACCTGCCTATATACTCTAAGACTAGGGCTGGTTTTGCCACAGCTGTTTTACAAGGCATGTTGTCAGCTCCTGCTACTTTATAATTTGCCAGCCTCCCTTACCTCTGCTTTGGGATTCTACCCAATAGTCAGGACTGCAGCAAGGGAAGGCAAGAACATAGTACAGTTTTGTACCTACCATAAATGTAGATGTTCGAGGATTCCTGCTGCAGTCCAATTCCCTCCTTCCCCTCTGTGTTTTGGGGTGGTTGTGTAGGTGAGTTTTCATGCTTATATTTTTTGTATATATTGTTGTATATATTGTACATGTTTTTTGGTGCAGGTTGTTTTTGGGACTTGTCTTTTTGGGTCTTCTGACATCTGGGGCAAGAAAAGACTGAGGAAATGACGTCGGTCATGCGCATTAGTACCCTGACGTACTGACGTCAGTCTAAGGCGCCATGACCGACGTCAGCCTTATACTCTGGTATTCGGGCCGACTGGGACGCGGACTATACCCAATAGTCAGGACTGCAGCAAGGGAATCCTCGAACATCTACATTTATGGTAGGTACAAAACTGTACTTTTCTTCAGCTGCCAGCAGATTCACGTTTGGCAGCTCCTTTGGGAGGAAGACTGTCTCTTTTCAAAGAAAATTGGGATTTAATTACTCAAGACAAATGGGTGTTGGATATCATTCACCACGGTTACAGATTTTATTTCCATACAATGCCCCCTTTCAAAGGCATGCCAGACGTTCCTCCTCTACAAAGAAAAGAGGCTCACAAGCAAGTTTTACAGTTACTTCACATAGGGGCCATTCAGCCAGTCCCTGTATCAGAAAGGGGCCTAGGATTTTATTCTCGCCTGTTCCTTGTACCAAAGAAGGGGAACACGTGGAGACCAATTTTGGATTTATCTCTCCTCAACACGTTTTTGGACATTCCCAAGTTCAAGATGTTGACGTTACAACAGCTTTTACCTCTGCTGGGCAAAGATCACTGGATGGTAACTTTAGATCTCAAGGAAGCTTACCTTCATGTGCCTATAAGGCTAAGTTGCAGGAAGTATCTGCGTTTCGAGCTGGAAATTCTCATTATCAGTGCTCTGCATTGCCCTTCGGCTTATCTACTGGCCCCAGAGTATTCACAAAGGTTCTGGCTCCAGTGATAGCTTACTTCAGGCTTCAAGGAATTCAAATCTATCCTTACTTGGACGACTGCCTGATTCTGGCTCAAGAAAAGGAAGACCTTCTACAGCATCTGGAATATGTTATAGCAGTGCTAAGATGCCTAGGGTATTCTGTGAACGAAATAAAGTCCAGTCTAGTACCCTCTCAAGACATGTGCTTTCTGGGTGTGAGACTGAATACAGCAGCCCAGATGGCCTTTTAACCCCGGACAAACAAAAGAGTCTGTCACTTTACTTCCATCAACTATCTCATCAGTCCGTGCTGACTGCAAGGACAGTCCTTCAAGCATTAGGGTTCATGGCATCTTGTATTCTGGTGCTTCCCAATGCCAAACTGCATATGAGGAAGCTGCAATGGTATCTCAAAATGTATGGACACAGCACTGCCAGGATTTGGACACTGTCATTCAAATAATACCTTGCCTTCAAAAGAATTCTTGTGGTGGGCTCAGGAATGTCACCTAAACAAGGGACTCTCTGTGACCCGCCAGAGGCAAGTCAGATTTTAACGACAGATGCCTCGGACATTGCTTGGGGAGCTCATCTAAATGGAAAGTGGATACAAGACAAGTGGCCTGCCAGACTACAGCATCTACATATCAACATGAAGGAGATGTTAGCAGTCCAGTTTGCATTAATGGCTTTCAAGGAGTTACTTCTTCCAGGGCAGGTGTTGATTCTAACAGACAACACAACTGTCATGTGGTACATCAACAAGCAAGGGGAACACATTCTTATCCTCTATGCAGGCAAGCAATGATTTTATGGGAGACTGCGCTCAGCTTGCAACTAACTCTTCAGGCAAGGTTTCTGCCAGGAGCACAGAACTCCTTAGCAGATGTGTTAAGCAGACAAATCATGGATCCCCACGAGTGGAAACTGGATCTTCATGTATTTCAGAAACTGACAGTGTCATGGGGAACTCCAGACATAGATCTGTTCGCTTCTCCACTAAACCACCAGCTGCCAAAGTATTGCACAAAGGGGTTTCATCACACAGCTTGGAAAGTGGATGCTCTGTCTTTCAGTTGGAAAAACCTTCATGTGTATGCCTTTCCACCTCTACCTCTTCTTCCAAAGGTACTATTAAAGGTCAGACAAGACAGGCCGAGGATGATTTTGATAGCTCCAGATTGGCCTCGGCAACACTGGTACCCACTACGGAGTCTAGTAAAGAAGCCTCCATGGCCTTTACCTTTGATTCCTCATCTGTTATCTCAGAAGGACGGTCATCTGCTCAATGTCAAGCTTCACTCTCTTCATCTAACAGCCTGGCATATTCTGTGTTGAAACACAGCAGGTCTCAACTTCCTCAACAAGTTTTAAATGTGATTATGGAAGCTAGAAGACCTAGTACAAGGAGAGTGTACGCAGAAAAATGGAAGAGATTTTTATTTTGGAGTACAGCAAAGAATTTGGAGATTTCAGAGCCTAATTTGAGTGTGGCTCTTCAATATCTTACTGAATTATTGGACAAAGGTTTGTCCTTCTCTTCCATAAAGATTCATGCTGCAGCAATTTCAGCTCACTATGATTGTGACCCACCTTTGTTTTCGCATCCTTTGTTCAAGCAGTTTCTTAGAGGGGCAAAGAATATAAGACCCCCACGTAGAGCTCCTACTCCTGCTTGGGATCTCAATTTTGTGTTGGAAAAACTTACTCTACAACCTTTTGAGCCTGCAGCTACTGCTGAATTGAAATATTTGTCATGGAAGACTGCTTTTCTGTTGGCTATTACTTCTGCAAGAAGGGTGTCTGAGTTGCAGGCCCTTATGGCAGTAGAGCCCTTTTGATTTTCCATAAGGATAGGGTATCATTACGTACTAATCCTTCCTTTATGCCTAAGGTGGTTTCTAGTGTGGCTTTAAACCAAACTATTCATTTACCTACGTTTTTGCAGATCCTCAAAATAAAGGGGAAAAGATTTTGCACACTTTAGATGTACACAGGCAATTGCGTTATTATTTAAGCAGGACTAAGGATTTTAGGCAGTCTCAGCAGTTGTTTGTTTCTTTTGCTTTGAGTTCTCAGGGCAAGCCTGTGTCAAAACAAACTATTTCTAGGTGGATTGGCTTTTGCATTGCATTTTGTTATTCCCATCATGGCAAGGAGATTCCAGCTGGGATTAGGCCTCATTCCACTAGGGCTACTGCCACTTCAACAGCATTTCTAAGGGGGGTGGCAACTAAGGATATTCTGGAAGCAGCTACTTGGAGTTCAGTGCATACTTTCTCTAGGCATTATCACCTTCCTATCTACTCTAAGTCTAGGGCTGGTTTTGCCACAGCTGTTTTACAAGGCATGTTGTCAGCTCCTACTACTTTATAATTTGCCAGCCTCCCTTACCTCTGCTTTGGGATTCTACCCAATAGTCAGGACTGCAGCAATGGAAGACGAAGAACATAGTACAGTTTTGTACCTACCATAAATGTAGATGTTCGAGGATTCCATTGCTGCAGTCCAATTTACCCTCCCTCCTTCCCCTCTGTATTTAGGGGTGGTTGTGTAGGTGAGTTTACATGCTTATATTTTTGTATATATTGTTGTATATATTGTACATGTTTTTGGTGCAGGTTGTTTTGGGGACTTGTCTTTTTAGGGTCTTCTGACATCTGGGGCAAGAAAAGACTGAGGATATGGCGTCGGTCATGCGCATTAGTACCCTGACGTACTGACGTCAGTCTAATGCGCCCTGACCGACGTCAGCCTTATACTCTGGTATTCGGGCCGACGGGACGCGGACTATACCCAATAGTCAGGACTGCAGCAATGGAATCCTCGAACATCTACATTTATGGTAGGTACAAAACTGTACTTTCTCATGCTATTAATTGAGCAACCAAGTACATCATCAAATGCCATGGTGGAAATATTTTTGATCTTGGTAGCATTTTCAGTAAATGATCTTTAGAGATGGAGGGGGTAAATAATTTGGGCATTTTGGGGATTTAGATAGAAGTCTCTGAAGCTAGAACTAAATTTGCAAAGGTTGACATTGAATCAAGTAAAGCAGTGTCTATGAAGGTATTTTTTCTAATATAGCTGAAGGATTTATAATTTTTGTTAAAAGAGCAGCCCAAGTTTATGGGCTCCTTTAGAGTACTCAGTAGCGAGTTTAATTTTCTTTAACAATTTTGATACTCTTGAGTTTTGGAAAGAAAAATTGCCTAAGAATTTACTATAAACATAGATGTCCTTCTCTTCCATGTTGTAGTATTCTGCATATGGTTTTACCCATCTAGTCTGGCGTACCTACGGCTAGTATCCAAAAGCTTTGAGTCCCTCCTTGTTGCATGAGATGTCTGGTTTAGGCGAGAGTACGTGGGCCATAAAAGTGACAGCACGCACCAGCCCTCAGAACTGAATGCCACAGTCTGAGTCGGTCCTAATAAGTCATTGCCATCCAGAGGGGGAAACATGGCTGATAATAGGGGAGAGGGTAGGAATACTGTAACATGGAAGAGAAGAGGACATCTGTGGTTATAAGTTCTTACACAACTTTTCTATGTCCTTCTATTCCTATGTTGCAATATTCTGCTTATGGGTGAGTGATAAACCTCACTAAGAAAGGGTGGTTGTTATGGAAGCAGGTTCCAGGAACCCATGCAGGGATAGCCCTAGCGAACCCTGCGCTGGACCTAGAGATGTGGCCTGGTTTATAGTGTTAGCTGAAGGTATGAACTGAAGACCAGGTGGCTGCCTCCAGGGTATAGGTGATGTCCAGGCCCTTGAAGAAAGCCCCTGAGGATGCCATGGCTCTAGTGGAGTGGACTGTTACTGTACCCTGAAGTGATTTATCATGGTGCTGGTAACAGAAGGTGATCGCCTTGGAGATCCATGTTGAAAGTCTGGAACACAGCCTTCCCTAGTGCTCTAGGGTGGAAAGATATGAAAAGTTGGTCAGTCTTTGTGATACTTAGTGAGGTGGAGGTAGAATATAATATGTGAACATCCAGGGAATGAAGTATTCTTTCACTTCTTCCTTGTAGGTTTGGATAAAAAAAACAGTTAAGTGGATGGCCTGATTGAAAGACAGGTCATTGCCTACCTTGAGCATGAAAGATGCATTTGTCCTGAGGGTATCCCTGTCTTTATAAAAGACAAAGGGAAGGGGTAGCCATTAGTGCCTGAAGCTCTGATACCCTTCTGCCTGAAGTAATAGCCACTAGAAGGATCGTCTTCCAGGTGCAAAGCTTTAGGGAAGCTTGATCAGCCGGCTGAGTGGCAGTGTAAGCTTCTCCAGCACGTGGTTGAGATCCCAAGGAGGAGGAGTAGGTTTCCGGGAGGGGGGGGGGTCTGAGATGTAGGACCCCTTTGAAGAAGAGCTGTGAAGAGAGCCTGGATGCCAGTAGGCATGCAGAGATAGCAGACAGGTGTGCTGTAATAGACGAGTAGGCCAAGCCGGTATGAAGTAACTCACAAATAAGACAGCACTAGGGGCTGTCGCTGGTAATCTGATCCAGCTGCTTATTTTGACACCAAGTAATGAACCTTTTCCATTTAGACAGGTATGATTTTCTAGTGTTAGGATGTTCTTCGTGTTTCACTGTTGCAGTCATCATACTTGGGTTTATCTGCTTGCAGGTAGCCCTCAGTCAACCCAAATGCCAGAGTCTTAGGATTTCTGCTTCAGTTGCTGTCACTTCCATGACGTCAGGAGTATAAAACAGGCAGCCGACGCCATTTCATCAGTCTTTCTTTGTTTACGAGTTTTGTAATCCTGAAGTCTTCTAAAGCAAAGTACCTCATTGTGGATCCTTTTTTCTTGCTCTAACCGTTGTCAGAAAAAGTTAACAATTGTCTTGCCTGTGGAAAGCAAATACCTCAGAGATTTTCATTCTTACTGCGTCGCCTGTTAAGGCCCAGACCATGACGTCCCTCACGGTCGGTTTTGTGCCTTGTTCAATACCCAAACTATTCATCGTCTGGCTGTTTATGTAGCTAAATACTTTCGTTCTCAATCTTCGTACTCCGAAATGGCTTCGTTAAGCCATCCGACTACCAATCTTCCAAAAAAACGTAAGGATAAAGACCGCGTAAGTCCAAAACTGCCAACACTTCCATCATGCTAGTCACCAGTCTGCCAGTACTCAGTGAGGCGCTTTCGCAGCCCCTTGTACCTGCTACTACAGGCCTCTACTGAGACCCATTCGGAGTCCAGTATGCTGCGAGATGCTTCTTCGAATATGTAACCTGCGGATGTCTCTACCTTGGATGGGTCTGGAGCTGCTGTGTAGGCACTGGCTTCTGAGGGTGTATTCAGCCCTACAGACCATCATATTAAACTGATGACTTTTTCAAGCACGAAATACTGAATTCCTCAGGCCTAAAGCTCGCACTACGCCTAGAAAATCGACGACTTCGTTTCAAGTGCAAAATACTGAATTCCTCAGGCCTAAAGCTCACACTACGCCTAGAAAATCGACTACCAAACCGCATACTCAGGGCCCATATGCCTCAGAAACAAATGATTAGAATGGCTGAAGACGTTCTTGTCTTAATTAGGGGAAGCCAGGCTTCCCCCTCTGAGACCTAGGACTGATTTTCCTTCCGACTCTTCTGATATCTCTGTTCCTTCTGACTACCAGGATTTTCCCTTATCTACTTATGAGGATCTGATGCAGAGGATTCCATTCCCTCTGCTTCCCCTCCAGATAATATTTCTTTTGGTGAATCCTTGCATACCCTTAAGGGAGCATTTCCGCTGGGAAAGCCAGGACTACTGAGTCCAAAAAGAGACTTGGGGAATTTTTACTCCTGCCTCAACACAGGCCTCTAGCTATCCCTCCTGTTCTGGAGATTTTGTAGATGATGTTTTCTTTGAATTCAGCCTTGCCCCAGATACTTGCCTTCAGCTCCCAGGAAACCTGACAGGTACTGCAGAGTACCGGACTCTCTCAAATTCCTTTTCAAAAGTCCCACTCTGGATCCAAAGACCATTTCCCAAGTACCAAAAGGCATTAAGGCTACTACTGCCAAAAATCCTACCCCTTCTGATAGGGACTCTAGAGCTTTAGACAGATTGGGTAAGAAGGTATACACTTCTGCTACTTTGGCCATTAGGGCTTTAAATTGCCAGTTTCATATGTTAGTGTCAGCAGCATCATATGGGACTATTAAAACAGAAAATGATGTTGATTCCTGACTGTGTTGAACACAAGAGTTGCAAGAGTTGATGCATTCTGCTGAACGAGTTGGTAAACATAATTTGCAGTGTGGTTTTGATGCTTTGGAAGCATCTTGCAGGGCTGCTGTCAATGGGTCTGTACTTTCTGGGCATGGTTGGCTTAAGGAACAAAACGTGCCAGATCATGCTAAAGCTAAATTACTTGATGTACCCTTAAACCAAGACCGCCTTTTTGGCAACAAAGCAGAAGTCCTCAAAAGGATGGAGGAAAAAGCTAAATCTATGCAAACTGTTAAAGATTTTTTTTTACAAGTACAGCCTCCTTGATTCAGTAGGCATTGGCTTTCAAAGAACTGGTCTTTTCCAGTCCCTTTCAGGCCTTCAGTCCAAACCCAGGAGTAACAGACCACCAAGACGTCAGTCTCAGGCTATGCACAGATCTAAGCAGTGGGGGGGCTCCCACTTCCAAAGTAGGGAGTAGTAAGCCACCCCCCTTTGGAAAAATGGCACAATGACTTGTCCTTAATTCTTCCAAGCACTGCTCAACTTCTGGCTCCCTTAGGAAGAAAGCTCGCCCTGCATGCAAAAAACTGGGAACTCGTTACCCAGGACAAATGGGTTTTAAACAGTTTCCCTAGGATACAGATTCCACTTCCACTCATTACCAACCCCAAGTGGATGGCCAGACCTCCCCCCAAATCAGTGGGCGGAGGCCCAAATACAAGTGCTTTCTCTCCTCAGTATGAGGGCTTCAACCTGTCCCAGCAGAACAAAAGGGGCAAGGTTTTTATTCAAGACTGTTCCTAGAAAAGAAAACTCCTGGCATCCTACCCTGGACCTGTCTATTCTCAATATCTGGTGGTTCCAAAATTCAAAATGTTAACTCAATAGCTTCTTCCTATGCTGGCCAAGGATGCCTGGCTTGCAGCCCTAGACTTAAAGGAAGCTTGCCTGCACATCCCAATAAGGGAATCCTGCGCACAATACCTGTTTCCAGGCGGGCTCCATGCACTGTCAGTTCTCTGCACTTCCCTTTGGCTTATCTGCTGCACCCAGGATATTCACAAAGTGCCTATCTCCAGCCATTGCATTTTGCAGGCATAGAAATATTCAGATTTACCCATACTTGGACGATTGCCTGATTCAGGCAGAAAGTCAGGACTTGCTATTACAACACCTGGCATTTGTAAAGAGACTTCTAACCTCACTGGGCTACACCATCAACGAGAAGGTCACATCTAGTACCCTGCCAACAAATTGTATTCCTGGGAGCAAGCTTGAACACAACTTCCCAGATGGCATTCCTCACTCTGGAGAAACATGTTTACTTGACAGCCTACTGGCCACAAAAACCCAACTCTGTGCAAGGAAGATCCTGCAAGCCTTGGGGTTCACGGCCTCTTGCATTCTGTTAATTCCATATACAAGACTTTATATGAAGAAACTTCAATGGTATCTGAAATGTCTGTGGTGTAAACATTCTTAGGACCTAGAAACGATTCCCATCGTTCCTTGTCTAAGGACATAGTTCCTTTGGTGGGCAGAGGCCTGCTACCACAACAAAGGATTCCTTTTCACTCTACCCCCTGCCGCCCAAACCCTAACAGACGCATCAGACTATGCATGGGGGGCTCACATGGCAGGGCAGTGCATTCAGGGCAAATGGACCCCAAAACAGATGCACCTGCATATCAGTCAAAAAGAAATGTTAGCTGTACAGAATTCTCTGACTGCTTTCAAAGACCTTATTCTTCCAGGACAACTATTGGTAAAGGTGGGCAACACCACAGTTATGTGATACATAAACAAGCAGGTGGGAACCCATTCCTACCCCCACTGCAGACGAACCATGGCTTTGTGGAACACAGCCTTGAACTACCAAGTGAACCTGTAAGTTAAATTCCTGCCAGGCAAACTAAATTCACTGGCAGATGACTTAAGCAGAAATATCGTAGACCCACACGTATGGAAACTGGAACCCAGAATATTCAAGCTCTTGGACGAATGGGGGACACCAGAAGTAAACCTGTTTGCTTCCCCTGAGAACTACCAATTGAACAAATTCTGCACAAGAACTCCCCACAGTCAAGGTTGGAAAGTGGATGCCTTGTCCTTTTCCTGAGAAAGCCTCTCAATGTATGTCTTCCCCCTCTGCCTTTCCTCTCGATGGTTTTGCTAAAGATCAAACAGGACAAGCAGAGGACCATACTGATTGCCCCAGACTGGCCACGCCAGCACTGGTATCTCCTTTTGTGCAGTCTGAAAGGGCTGCAACCATGGCACCTGCCACGGATTCCCTCCCTGCTGTCCCAGCAGACGGGCCAGATTCTGTACCCTCAACTTCAAACCCTAATCCTTGCAGCCTGGTTAATTCCCTGAGTTCTCCCCTAGCAACCCTCAGGAAGCAGGTGCTGGATGTCATTCTTGAGGCAAGGAGGCCTAGTACTAGAAAATCCTATTTGGAAAAGATACTGTTCCTGGAGACAGGTTGAGGGGAGGGGCACAACAGTGCCCAGCTTACCCAATATTCTAGATTATTTAACAGAAATGCTGCACGAGGGCCTATCTTTCTCTTCAATCAAAATTCATGCCTCTGCCATTTCAGCTCATTACAATACTGAGCCCACCCCTCTTCTCTCATCCCCTGCTAAAACAATTCCTTAGAGGGGCCAAAAATTTAAGCGCCCCCCCAGGAGAGCTCCCACTCCAGCCTGGGACCTTAATTTTGTATTGGAAAAACTCACTCTTCCACCCTTCGAACTAGCTGCTACAGCAGAATTGAAATTCCTTTCCTGGAAAACAGCTTTACTTCTAGCCATCACTTCAGCAAGAAGAGCGTCTGAACTGCAGGCCCTCATGGCAGTGGGAACCCTTCATTATCTTCCATGCGGACAGGGTTTCCCTCAGAACTAATCCATCCTTTATGCCCAAGGTGGTGTCTAGTGTGGCTCTAAACCAGTCCATTCATTTGCCTACTTTTTGTTCCTTAATCCTCAAAATAAGGGGGAAAGGATACTGCATTGTTTGGATGTAAACAGACAGCTTAAATTCTACTTGGACAGAACTAATCTACTTGGACAGAACTAAGCCTCTGAAAGTCTTGACCAGCTGCTAGTTGGTTTTGCTACAGGGGCAGAGGGGAAGGCCATTTCAAAGCAAACAATTTCCAAATGGATAGCCCATTGCATCCATTTCTGCTACATGCACCATGGAAAACCTACACCATAGGGGATAAGATTACATTCTACCAGGGCTGCATCTACCTCTACAGCATTTTTCAGAGGAGTCCCTACCCAGGGACATTCTGCAAGCTGCCATCTGGAGCTCTGTACATACTTTCACCAAGCATTACAACCTACCTCTCTTCCAAATCCAGAGCTGGATTTGCCATAGCAGTCTTAAAGGGCCTGATTGCTAGCCCCATTGCTCTTTTAACTGCCTCCACCCTTCCTTAGCTTGGGGAATCGACCCAAATGTAATGACTGCAACAGTGAAACACGAACATGGTTCACTTGTGTACACTTAACACAAATGTAGACGTTCAAGTGTATTCACTGTTGCAGACCTGGTTACCCTCCCTCCAACCGCCAGACATCTTTTGGCGCTATCTTTCCTTTTTGTTTGGTATATATTATATCTTGTGTATTTGCTTTTTGCTGGGGGTGTTCCATACCATATAATTACTTCCCATTGTGGGGGCACCTGACATCTGGTGTAAGAAAAACTGATGTAATGGCATCGGCTGCATGTTTTATACCCCTGATGTCCTGATGTCATGGAAGAAGCGGCAGCACCCAGCGCAGAAATCCAAAGACTCTGGTATTCAGGCCGGCTGAGGGCTACCTGCAGGCAGATAACCCAAATGTGATGACTGCAACAGTGGATACACTCTTAACATTTATATTTATGGTAGGTGTGCACAACTGTACATCTGATATTGTTAATCCTCGTTCATTCCTTACGTGTGGGTATCTGTTCCGACCTCGGAACCGAGGCGGCCATCTTTCAAGCTCACGTCAGCTACAAACCTTCGTGCTAACTCTTACCCAGAATTCCCCTCTCCCCATTACCTCAGATTTCGTTTGCTGCATCGCCATTTGGTCGTGTCAAGCTACTTCTCTTGAGCCAAGTACAATATTTTTCGTCATACTAAATTCTAAAACGACCTTTTCTCACAGAAAAGTTAGTTTTCTCTTACCTTATCGCATTCAGCGACTATCTTTTCCTCTTTACCGCAAGGTAATTTCTTTTTTTACCATCGTTGGTAAACCTCCTTTCCTCCTTACCTTCGGGTAATTCTTGTACCATTGCTGGTATTTTGTCTGTTTTTTCCTTTCTTTCTAACATGGCAGATAAAAAAAAGGTAGTCAAGGATTTAAAAGATGTTCAGATTGTGGCCATAAATTACCTACTTCAGATGCACATTCCCTGTGTGTCTATTGCTTGGGTGTGCCTCATTTAACAGTTGACCCCGCCCTGCGGGATTTGTAAGAATTTCTCTAACAGGACGTTGATTGAGAGAGAAAAAATAAATTGATATTGAAGGGGTACTTATCTCCTTTTTTCAGGGGCTATTTCTGGGTCGGAGGCTTCAACCCCTCCAAGATCCCATAAGAAAGAGTGATGAACATATAAACCAAGTCTCTTCCTTTGTCCCCTGCTGGAGACTCCCATGAACCTTAAGCTTTCCACTTCAGATTTGACTTTGGCTCCAGCGCTTTCAGTACCTAGACCTTCGGCATTGAGGCCATCTGCGAATTCGGCACCAACTAGCATGCCCTTTGCCGTATCGGTACCGAGAGGCTCCTCTGTTCAGACTTCTTTACCGGCACCAACTGTCCAGTCGATGCAGACTGTTAAGACGTTGATGGATTTTTCGACACCCATTGCCCTTTCGGACTCCGACTACCCTCTCAGCACAGACAGTTCAGTTATCGGCACCGATATTTTCGGTTCCAGCCTTAGCACCGACAACCACTTTGGTAACAACCTTATCATCGGTGCAGACCATGACTTCGGCAGTGATTTCCTTGGTGCAGACACCTGTAGTTCAGTCCTTTACAACCCCGTTGTTTTCAGTGCAGACCTGCGAGATGGGCACCGAGCTTGCTCCATCTTTGGATTGACCTGACTCCCTTTGCCAAAGACCCCTTATTCTCCTTCATTGCCTTTGAATCCCCCTTGATATAGCACAGTCTTCCCCCTCTACGGTTCCCTTTATGGACGTCACTAAGGAGCCGCAGTTGCCTTCGTGGCAGGAGAGTTTTGCTATGACCCAGGATGTCCGCTGTGGCATACGTAGTTTGGTGTTTCACAGCCATCTGGGGACTCGAGTCGGCAGGCTGAGCCACTTAGGAGAGGGGTGACCCCTGTCCTGGACACTCACCCCCTCTTCGGGTGGACTGGCCTTCCAGCTAATGGAGAAGGCTCTGGTGTCGACTGGCGATCCTGTGCTATCATTCTCCCCGCCCTCCTCTGGACCGCTATGTACACAAGTCGCTCCTGGCGGACACTGGGTGCAAGGGCCTCAGGATATACTCCCACAGGAAACCCCTTTTGCATGATCTTCCCCAGCTTCTCCCTCTGATTAAGTTCATCAAAAAAGCTTGTGCAGGAGGAAGTACATGGACTCCACAGAGGAGTCCCTTACTGAAGACACAGACTTTGATGGGGAAGGGTCCCCTTGCTCACCCTCTGAGGTATCCTTTGATGATATTCTTGAAATTCTTAGAGAGGTGACTGGCAACCCTCAGACACGACCTCTGAAGAGTCTTTGTTCCTGCAGGCCTTTCACGTCTGGCCCCCTACCTCCTGGGTTACTCCACCTGCTGACGAACTGGTCCGGCTCGTCGTGCAGCATGCGTGGAAGGCTCCTGACACCATTGAGGCCATTCCCCAGAAGCCAGATAAAATTTTGTCCCCTCCTGCTACTGACCCCCATTGGTCCAAAGGTCTTCCTGTAAATGCTTTGGTGGTGGCGGCCGCAACTAAAAAGGACCTGGCAGAAGGTCAGACTGTCCATCTGCCCAACAGAGTCCCAGGCTCTGGACAGAATAGAAAAGCATACTTTTGCATCAGCGACCTTTGCAGTCAGGTCCCTTAACTATATGGCAAACTTTACCATGCTTCAAAGAGATTTAATTTCTGAGCTCTCAAACTTTGGCTGGTGCCGTGTCTGATGAGGTCCGAGACAAAGTGGACTCTCAGCTAGCCACCATTGAATCTATGTCTAACTCCTCCATGCACCTGATATCTCACCCATCAGAAGGAGCAACTAGAGCGGCGAGTTCAGGCATTGTTCTGAGACACACCTGGATGCGCTTGCGTAATTTCGCTGAACCCTTCAAGGCTTCCTTTCTCAATGCTCCCATCGAAGCCTCTTCATTTTTTGGACCCAAAGTTAAAAGCACACTGGCCAGATGTGAACAGGACGGTAAGACCCTTTCTGCCGTGGGTGTCTGTTATTCTTCCCCTCAATAGGCTTTCTCCAGAAACCAGGAGAGTGGGAAGATATGGTACAAATAGACTCAGGGTCCTTTCTGTGACACACGGGCAGAGTTCTCCCCTAGAGGCAGAGGGGAAAACTCACAGGGAAGACACCCTTTTTGGGGCAGAGGGGGTCTGCATAACCAGGGTTACAGGGACTCTTTCTCTGGCCAATCCTACCAGTGCTCCCGAAGAGCGGCCCAACTGCTTTCCTCTGGAAGTGGTTGGGGGTCGTTTCTCTTTGTACCCTTCTGCCTGGCTAACCATCACCACCAATTATTGGGTACAAAGGATAATAACCAGGGGTTATCATATTCCCTTTGATCTTTGTCCCCCCCCCAACAAACTTACCCGACGTTCAACCCAGTCAAAGGGAAGAAGCAGCATTAGAGATATCAAAGCTGCTAAAGTCATAGAGATATAGTATCCGGAGAGTATTTTTGGTGCCAAAAAAGAATGTGGACTGGAGATCAATTTTGGATCTCAGCGTATTGATCAAGTTTGTAAGAGTACAAAAATTCTGGATGGTCACAATACAGTCTATCCTTCCGCTTTTGGAAAAAGATTGGATGTGCTTGATAGATCTTCAAGATGCGTACTACCACATAAGTGGACAGGCCATCAAGAAGATTCATTCACTTCCATGCGGAAGCCAGTCATTACCAGTTCAGAGTAGTGCCCTTCGGACTCTCTACAGCCCCCAGAGTGTTCGCAAAGTGCATGGCAGTCGTGTCAGCTCACTTGCGACTACAAGGATTCCAGGTATCTCCATACCTAGGCGACTAGCTCATCTTCGCCCCCACCAGACATCTATTGGAAGAAGTCCTGGCATACTCTCTCCTCTCTGCAGAAAGGCTAGGCATAACAATAAACTGGCAAAAATCCAATCTTACCCCATCTCAGTCCACAGAAATCATAGGGGTCATCTTGAATGCAAAGAATTGCAGAGCATCCATTCCAGAGCACAGAATTCTAAGGATAAAGCAACAACTGATCCCAATCCTTTCAAGGGAGAAATCCACAGCTCAGTCTGTTCTACAGTTGGGTTCCATGGCAGCCTCCATCACCATTGTCCCCCTGGCCAGGTTTCACATGAGGCTTCTACAATGGCTACTGCTCACCCAATGGTATCCCTTTCAGTATCCTCTTTCAGCCAAGATTCAGATAGCTTACAGGTGCAAACAGGATTTAAATTGGTGGATGGCCCACAACCCATCACAATGGTCTTGTCCCTCCCCCCAGCACAGCAGCCCAAGGCTACAGTGACCACGGACGCCTCCCTGATGGGGTGGGGGGCTGTCAGGGACAAACAGTCCAATGTACTTGGTCCGAAATGGAGGTCCATCTGCATATAAATGTTCTAGAGCTGAGGGCGGTGCTTCTGGTGTTGCAAGCATTCCATCCCCTGCTGCCATCTGTGACTATTGCGATACAATCTAACAGCATGGCAGTGGTCTGGTACATCAACAAACAGGGCGGAACCAAATCTTAACCCACTCTGTCGAGAGGCCATGAGGATATGGCAATGGGTGATGGCTACCAACCGTTTTCTTCTAGCAACGCACATTTCTGGGAGTTCCAATGTGATAGACTCGGCAGGTCTGTTCTACAACCTCACGAGTGGTCCCTGAATCCCTTGATAGCGGCGATTTTTCAACCGCTGGGGCCTTCCTTGCTGCGACCTGTTTGTGTCCCCGACCAACTACAAATGCAGCAACTATTTCGCCCTGATTCCCCCTCTGGGACAGTCACCCAGGGGCGCTCTAGTCCACAATTGGCAATCTGGTCTACTTTATGCATTTCCACCTCTTCCCCCTCATTCCCCAGTTTCTGAAGAAAGCCTGCCGGTTGAAGAGCAAAGTGATCCTCATAGCACCATATTGGCCTTGTCAGATTGGTTCCCCTTCTTTTGGCCTTACCTGCTAGATCAACCGTGGATTTCTCCATTCAATCCCGGGGTTGATCTCCCATCTGCAGAATCTGATTCACCCCAACTTGGACAGCCTGAAGCTCACAGCTTGGCTCCTCAATTCCCTTGATTGCCAGGCAGAATGATCCTTCTTTGCCAGTACGTGACATTCTTATTGCATCTCATAAGCCTTCTACCAGAATTGCTTATCTAAGCAAGTGGAAAAGATTTACTTTTTGGCTGAAAGAAAAACAGGTAGATCCTTTTTCAGCACCAGTGTTGATAGTACTGGAGTATCTAGCCACCCTTTTTCAATCTGGTCTATCGGCCTCTACCATTAGTTCATTTGGCTGCAATATCTAATTTCCATGATAGTGTCCAAGACTCCTCTCATGTTACACAAATTATGCAACACTTTCATAAAAGGTGTGAATCTAAAACCCCCTTTTAGAGAACCTACTTAACCATGGGACCTGTCATTAGTTGTACAAACTTTGACAATGCCACCTTTCGAACCAGCTTCTTCTTGCGACCTCAAATACTGGTAATGGAAAACCTTGTTTTTGGTCGCCATTACTTCTGCCAGACATATTTCTGAGCTTCAAGCCTTATGCATCAAGAGTCCATATTTGATTTTTCATAGAGATTAGTGTCATTGAGAACAAATCCTTCCTTTCTGCCAAAAGTGATCTCTGAAATGTCCATTAATCAAACCATTGAATTGCCAGTTTTCTTCCCCAACTATTCAAACAAAGGAGAGGTATTGCCCACATACCCTAGATATTCACAGGCAAATTCGCTTCTACTTGAGCAGGATTAAGGCCTCTCGTAAATCAAACCAGTTATTTTTGGCCTATTCTGGACCTAGATTAGGATGTGCTGTTGCTAAGGTCACATTGGCTAAATGGTTGAAAGACTGTGACCTTCATTTATAGACAACGTAATATTCCATTGCCTACTACCATAAAGGCTCATTCTACAAGGTCGGTGCCAACTTCTGCTGCCTTCCATGCCAGAGCCTCTCTACATGAAATATGTGCAGCTGCAACTTGGGCTACCCCTCATACCTTCATCCATCATTACAGATTGGATTTGGCCTCCAGGGGAAGAGCATCTTTTGGTTCTATGGTGCTCAGGAATGTCCTTCCACGAGAGCCTCCCAGGAATAGAGGTAGCTGGGGACTTCCTAATCATGCCCAAGTACATGCACCCCTAGGAGGAAAACCCTCCCTTCATGCAAAAAACTGGATGTCCATTACTCAGGACCAATGAGTTCTAAACATTATATCCTATGGATACAGATTCTACTTCCACACATTGCCAACCCCAAGCGGGTTGCCAGACCTTCCTCCAAACCAGTGGGCAGAGGCTCAAAAGCAAGTACTTTCCCTTCTCAGTATCAGGGCTATTCAACCTGTTCCAGTAGAACAAAGGGGACATGGTTTCTACTCCAGACTGTTCTTGGTGCCCAGAAAAGAGAGCTCTTGGTGCCCTATCCTGGATCTGTCAATTCTCAACACCTTTCTGGTGGTCCTAAAATTGAAAATGCTTACACTGCAACAGCTTCTTCCTATGCTAGTCTAGGATGCCTGGTTAGTCATCCTAGACTTAAAAGAAGCTTATCTGCACATCGATAAGGGAGTCTTGCGGGAAATATCTGTTTCAGGACAGGCTCTATGCACCCTCAGTTCAATGCACTTCCCTTTGGCTTATCTACTGCACCCAGTGTGTTCACAAAGTGCCTGGCTCCAGCCATTGCATACTACAGGCCGAGAAATATCCAAATGTACCCATATTTGGACGATTGCCTGATTCAGGTGGATAGTCAGGAATTGCTATTTTAGCACTTGGCATTTGTAAAAAGACCCCTAACTTCACTGGGGTATACAATCAATGAAAAGAAATCACAGCTGGTGCCCTGTCAAAAGCTTGTATTCCTGAGAGCAAGCTTGAACACAACTTCCCAAATGGCATTCCTCTCTCTAGAAAAACAGGTCTATTTGACAAACTACTTCAAACTAATGGGCACCGAAACCCAGCTGTCTGCAAGGAAAATACTGCAAGCCCTCTGGTTCATGGCCTCATGCATTCTGCTAATTCCATATGCAAGACTGCATATGAGGAAACTTCAGTGGTAACTTAAAAAGTCTCTGTCAACATTCTCAGGACCTGGAAACAGTGATTCCTATCATACCTTGTCTAAGGGCAGAGTTCCTTTGGTGGGCAGAAGCATGCACCCACAAGAAGGGATTTCCTTTCACTCAACCCCTCGCCACCCAAACCCTGACAACAGACGCATCAGACTATGCATGGGGGCTCACATGGCAGGCAAATACATTCAAGGCAAATGGATCCCAGGATTAATTCCCCTGCATGTCAGTCAGAGATGTTAGCTGTACAGAATGCTCTGACAGCCTTCAAATACCGTATCCTTCCAGGACAGCTCCTGATAGACAGACAACACCACAGTTATGGTACATAAGCAGGGGGCAACTCATTCCTACCCACTCGGCAGGTTAGCCATGGCCCTGTGGACACAGCCTTGAGCAACCAAGTGCACCTGCAAGCTCAATTCCTGCCAGGCAAACAAAATTCACTTGCAGACGACTTGAGCAGAAGTCTACTGGACCCACACGAATGGAAACTGGAACCCAACTCATTCAAACTTCTAATCCAGAGGTGGAGGACACCAGAGGTGGACCTCTTTGCCTCCCCCCAAAACCACCAATTGAGCAAATTTTGCACCAGGAATCCTCACAGCAGAGCCTGGAAGGTTGATGCCCTATCCTTTACATGGGAAACCTCTCAATTTATGCCTTTCCTCCTCCTCTGGCTCAAAAGTACTACTCAAGATCAAACAGGACAGGCCAAGGACAATTCTTATTGCCCCAGACTGGCCATGCCAGCAGTGGTACCCACTCAGACAGCAGTGCTACCCTGGCACCTACATCAGACCCCTTCCCTGCTGTCTCAGCAGGGGGGGGGGACAGATTTTGCATCCACAGCTGCAAACCCAAAACCTTGCAGCATGGCTTATCCCCTGAATACACCATCAGCAACCCTCAGCAAACAGGTGCTGGACGTCATCCTTTAAGTCAGAAGGCCTAGTACTAGGAAATCCTATGCTGAAAAGTGGAAAAGATATTCTTTAAGTCTGTCAAGGAAAGAACACAGCTGTGCCCACCTTACCTCAAATCCTTGATTACCTAGCAGAGCTGCTCCACAGAGGCCTATCTTTCTCATCCATTAAGATTCATGCCTCTGCCATCTCCGCTCATAATACTGAGACACCTCTCTTCTCATCCTCATCAAACTGCTCCTGAGAGGAGCTAACAATTTAAGGCCCCCCAGGAGAGCTCCCACCCCAGCCTGGGACCTTAACTTTGTACTGGAAAAGCTCATGATCCCCCCTTTTGAACCTGCTGCATCAGCAGGGTTGAAATTCCTCTCGTAAAACGGCCTTACTTCTAGCCATCACCTCAAGAAGAATGTCTGAGTTACAGGCACTAATGGCTGTGGAACCCTTCATTTTCCATGTTGACAGGGTTTCCCTCAGGACTAACCCATCATTTATGCCCAAGGTGTTATCCAGTGTGGCTTTAAACCGATCCATCCATTTGCCAACCTTTCCCTAATCCTCAGAATAAAGGGGAAAGGATCCCGCACTCCTTGGACGTGCACAGACATCTCAGGGTATACCTTGACAGGACTAAACCTTTCAGAAAATCTGACCAGCTGCTAGTCAGCTTTGCTACAGGGGCAGAGGGAAGGCCATTTCAAAGTGAACCATTTCCAAATGGATAGCACACTGCATCCATTTCTGCTACAAGCACCATTGAAAAACTACCCCACAGAGGATCAGAACTCCTTCCACTAGGGCTACCTCAACCTCTACAGCATTTCTCGGAGTCCCTACCAGGGACACCCTGGAAGCTGCAACCTGGAGTTCTGTACACACCTTCACCAAGCATTACCACTTACCTATTTTTTTCTAAACCAGAGCTGGATTTGTTACAGCAGTCTTACAACGCCTGCTAGCCAGCCCCATCACTTCTTGACTGCCTCCACCCTCCAGCTTTGGGAATCAACCCAAGTGGGATGACTGCAACAGTGAAACACGAAGAACATAGTACAGTTGTGTACGCTTACCATAAATGTAGATGTTTGTGTATTCACTGTTGCAGTCCTGGTTTCCCTCCCTCCAGCTCCCTGGCTTTCTCTATCCTTTCTACCTATCCACTTTATGGCCATATTTTATGGCAGGGGTATTTACTTTTTACTGGACGTGTTCCACACCATTTAATAGCTTCCTGTTTTGGGGGCTCCTGACATTTGGGACAAAAACTGATGTAATGGCATCGGCTGCATGTTTTATACCCCTGACGACCTGACATGTAAGAGACGACCGCATCCAACGCAGAAATCCCAAGACACTGTTATTCGGGCCGACTGAGGGCTACCTGCAGGCAAATAACCCAAGTGTGATAACTACAACAGTGAATACACTCTAACATCAACATTTATGATAAGTGTACACAACTGTACTTTCTGATGCCTCATGAGTGGTCTCCGTGCCAAAGTGGTGGAGAGAAATTTCTGTCAGTGAGGCCATCTATGCTGCAACCTTTCGCTTCTCCCCTCAACAGCAAGTGCAGCAGGTTCTTTGCTCTGATACCTGCATAGGGGAGTCGCCAAGAGATGCTGTAGTCCACAATTGACACTCCGATCTTGTCTATACTTAACCTCCTAAATTTCTAGAGAACGCATTTTGGTAAAAGAACCCAGTTATCCTCATTGAATTCCTTTTGCTCCTCAGGCCTCCTCTTCTACTTCTGCCCTGGATAGTGGATCCCAATACAGACCTGTCTTGTCTAACTGGAGTGACTCTTCCCCGGTTTATCATATTTTATCATCTTTTCAAAAACCTTCTGCTAGAGAGATTTACTGAAATAAATGGTAGGGATTTCTATTCTGGGCTCTTAAGAAGGATGTGGGCCCCTTTCTGCCCCCATACCAGCAGTACTTGAATTTTTTACTTAAATTTTCAATAAAGGGGGCTAGCTTTTCTACTATTGGGGTCCATTTGACTGCCATTTCAAATTTCTGTCTCTAAATTTTTCCTTAACTTCTAAATTATGCCAATCCTTTTTCAAAGGAACTTTTTTCACTTAGATGACCTCTTAAGGGTCCTATTTCTCCTTGGGATTTGACTATTTTGTTTCAAGCTCTGACCCAAGACCCCTTTTGAACCCTCAGTCAGGTCAGACCGCATGTTTTTGTCTTGGGGAAACCATTTTTCTCGTCACTATTAGATCAGCTAGACAATTATCCAAACTCTAGGCTATGTCTTCCCAAATTCCTTACCTGGTTTTCCAGAAAAACTGGGTTTCCTGATGGATCAATCAGTCATTTTTTTTTTCTTTAAGATAGCTTTTGAGTGTAAAATCAGTCAGGTCATTAACGTCCCAGTTTTCTTTCCAAACTTTTTAGACAAGGGGGAATACATGCTCCATCTTTAGGATGTACATAAACCACTTCAGTTTTAGCTCCATAGAACTAAAGATTTATGGAAGATTGACCAGTTGTTTGTATCCTTCTCACCTACTAGATTGGGTAGATCAGTTTCTAAAGTTACACTAGCCAAATAGTTAACGCACTGTATTTCCTTTGTCTATAGTAAAAAGGATTGCTTTGCCCAACCCTCCTAGAGCCCATTCCATAAGGTCTGTGGCTGCATCCTCAGCTTTTTGGTCAAAAGCTTTCATGTGACATTTGTGCAGCTGCTGTTTGGTCCAGTGCTCGTACCTTTATTCGCTGTGAATTGATTTCTGTTTGTAAGAACAGAGCTGCCTTTGGCTTTGCAGTACTCCAGAATATCCTTCCATGAGGACCACTCAGGGTTGATCTAGCTGGGGACTGTCCCATCAGTTGAGGAATGAATGAAAATAACCTTGGATGAAAAAAGTTATGTACTCGCCATAATGTTGCATGTGTTGTCCATTTTCATTCCTCCTCAACTTCTCTCCCTTCTAAGCACCCCCCCCCCCATTCCCTTTGCTGCTAGACTGGTATAATGGTTTCACTTTGGGAACTGTTCCTTGTTTGAGCTCCAGCTCTCTTCTTTTGTACTTTCTTGAATTTTCTTAAGGTGTTATCTATTCATTCTTATGGGCAGCAAACTTGATCTGAGGTATATTGGGTTGGCTGGTCACTATGGGTCGGGAGAGGAGCGCGGGTGTGCAGATCCACGAATCTGGAAGAAGCAGCAGTGTCTGATCAGAGATGCATCAGTTTGAAGAAAGAAAATGAACACAGATGTGACGTTATGGTGTACAAGTTAAGGATGGCAACAGAGGTGAAACTAGCAAACTGACCCTCCAGTTTGTCTGGTGGTTAGGTTAAATGCAGCATTAATCGTGTAGGATGATATGAAGGAGGGTGTTTCATGCTGTAGCAGTCAGAGGGGAAACTGCACAATTTGATCCTCTAGTGCCCACTACTGAGAACATGCAAGATACTAGGAGTTACTAAAGACAAATTTATAGTAAGGGGCAGGCAGCTCAAGAATCACCAAGTTTATAAGCAACACAGAGTGGTTACAAAGATATTGTAATTTGTCTCTGGGATACAATAGGAGGGCAAATGTATCTACCTTGAGGGGAGATGCTCACAGTAAGCACAAGTACCATGTTGCAGAAGTCAGTCAATGTATTTACCTGGAGATGCTCACAGTAAGCACAAGTACCATGTTGCAGAAGTCAGTCAATGTATTTACCTTGAGATGCTCACAGTAAGCACAAGTACCATGTTGCAGAAGTCAGTCAATGTATTTACCTTGAGATGCTCACAGTAAGCACAAGTACCATGTTGCAGAAGTCAGTCAAAGGAGGGAAGGAAGTGCAGTCAAGTTTGAGGGGACAGCAAGCAAGACTGGCTTTTAAGGACACAAAGCTTTGTTGAATGGCTTAGAACTGCTTACAGCAGACAAGCTTATAAACCAGCATTACTCACTCTCCTTACAAGACAAACTAAGATATCTGTAAAGAGTTAGATGACTGAAATGGCAAAATGCAGTATAGCTATTTAGTGGAATTACTAATATAGGCTTAAAGCTTGGCTAAAAGATGCAGATTGTTAAAGTGAACTTAAAGAATTGGAAAAAATGCATCTCTAAATGGCTTGGCACTTTCTCATATCAGCAGTTTATCAATTTTATATGCAAAAACTTCCATTACCCACTACAAAAGACCCATCTCTCAGATCAGAGGATATGTTGACTATAGTCTTGTTTTTCTAAAGAATACTTTGCATAAAAAGGATTAATTTGGGAGTGTATTGTCTTGGCCCCACTAATTTTAAACCACTTTTGTTAAGCATAGGTTCATTATGCAGACATTTTTTTATTTTTTGTTAGATGCAAAAGAGGAGGACAAAGCAAAGGAGGACAAAACAGAGGCTAAAGGGTAAGTTCCACTTAACATTTTCCTTTTTCCTGTTTGCTTGGGTCAGGTTTGCTGTATAAATTTTGCACTTTCAGAAACTTTGAGTAGGTTTGTAAAAGAATTCATTCTTGCATGTCTCCAGTGTTTTAAGACTTGTATGAATTAGCTGGTGCTCATATAATGTTTCTGTAGGTTATTACACAGGCAACCTTACTCTAGATAAGAGCTTCCTTGTCAGTGCTATTAAGTGCATGTTGATCTTCAGGTCTACTGTGGCTTCAGTTTTTTTTTTTTTTAGTTTCAGTGCTTTATTGCTGTGTAATTCTTTCCTGTTGGTTCCCTTGCAGGTTAGTGGATTTTGCATAGTCTAGTGAATGTGCTACGTTCTCCCTTGTTCCCAAGTATTGTATAGCTAGGTTAACTTGTTAACCTAACTGAAGGTTAGTGAAGTTGTGTTTTGATGACTGTGCACTTTAACAAAAAGCTAAGTATGTCCTTTATCAATTGCCAGATCCTTCAGTTATCAGAGGCGAGGGTGTTATCCCCAGTTATAATCCAATATATTTGTCCTCAGACTTCTTGCCTAGGATTCCCAAATGAATTGCTGCCCATTCACACAAGATTACTGGCACCTGCACCTAAGGTGCCCTGTTATACCTTGACAATTGGTTGTTAGCAGGTTTTCCTGCCATGGCCGCACCCCACCTCTCCCCCAGGCTTGGGCTAAGTTGGGCCACGGTTTCTCTGGTTTCTGTGGAGTTTGCAGTGGGATTCAGAACAACCCCGTCTGACTGGAGCACCCCTTCTGCCCAGGGGGAAGTAGGAGGTTTCCCCAAATG
This sequence comes from Protopterus annectens, assembly GCF_019279795.1. Taxonomy (NCBI): domain Eukaryota; kingdom Metazoa; phylum Chordata; order Ceratodontiformes; family Protopteridae; genus Protopterus; species Protopterus annectens. The sequence goes on from NC_056726.1 coordinate 1,464,983,344, forward strand.
AGACTAATCTGATTCCATGAAGTGGGAGCAACAGGACTGCAGATCACAGCTTTCTTTGTAGCTTTTGATAGGTAAGGACAATTTCTGTTGTTCCCTTCCAGAGCCCATGTCTTTTGGGAGGGAACACTGGCTTGGTCCTGAGAACACACTTCAAGGGCAGTTGTAGGTGGCTTCTGAATTCTAGAAGAGATGCGGAGTTCTTCTGTTTCTTTGGGGGGGGGGGGCATGCCAGTGACTCCCAGTCCAGAAATACCTTTTGGGTGTTTTTCAGATGGCATTGCAGCCAGAGTGAGTCCCTATCCCCCTACCCAAAGAAACCTGTTAGACATGTTTAGGGTCCTTACAAATTTTTGTACAAGAATCTAATTGTAGAGTCAGATATGGTGTCCTTGGAAAGTACTAAAAGTAGACTGGCTCTGGGATGGAATAATTTTTCCTCTGTGGTTAGGAAAACTAAGTATTATACTGGTTTGAGGTGTATATTTCCACCTTACCTGGCCTTAAAGGCTCTGGGTGTTCAGACCCACATTAATACAAGGAACATGTCATTAAGCAACTCCAGGATCATTTGGGGGAGGGGCTGCAGGATGAAACCCTGAATGCAGCTATCAGCCAGTGTTAACTATCTTTACAGCTGGGTATGTGTGCTTTAGAAATGTGATCATTTTATGGATGCAGCATCCAGGGCTGCTACAACAGGATTGGTAGAAAGCACTCTGGGAGAACCCAGTCCTTGTCTAATATGAAGGTGCAACTTCTTCCACTTTGAATAAAGATTTGCTGTTCAGAACCTCACTTTAGTGTGTTTAAAAACCTGTATGACAAAAGGAAACTATGATGTCTCACTCGCATCATCTGTTCCGGAATATAATAAAAATGATCCTTTTAAGCAAAGATCTTACTGCCAGAAATGGGGAAAGACTGTCAAAGCTCGAAGACCAGACAGAAAAAATAATGGCAGCAGAAAGCTAGTCTAGTATAGCGGCCTTCAGGACTCGTTGTCACAGATGCTCCATGTCAGGGGGGCAGTGTCAGCCTCCTTCCCCCAGAAAAGCTGTACCCCCCACTCCTTCCCTCCCTCTTTGTTCTTGAGTTGGGACCCACCTCTACGATTATTAAAATTGTTCTGTCAGAGTTCGTCAGGCGTAAGTACAGACCCTTTGGTCTTAGAAATGGTCTCCAGAGGGTACAGACTGCACTTTATGCCCCTGGCCCAAAAAAGCTAGTTCCTCATATCTTGGCAGAAATAACAGCACAAGGAGCCACAGAACATGTTTATCGCCACCCACCCCCCACTCTCTCTCTCTCACACACACACACACACACACACACACACACACACACGGAGTGGTTTGTCTCATGGAGTAAAATAATCATGAAAAGGCCTATTCTGAACCCAAGGTTTATTGGGTTCTTTAAAAATTGCCATATTCAGAATGCTGGTTTTATAGGACCTCTTGCCCTTTCTGGGCTGTTGGACCTTGCCCAATGACACGCTCAGATGTGTACTTCCACTTTTTTTGTTTTTATTCAAATGGCGTAGGAAAAACCTGAGGTTTTGTAGAAGGGGATTACAGTAAAGTTTCTCCTTGCCCCTTGGTTTGGGTACTGCACCCAGTTTTTACAGAATGTTTTGCACAAATCATAGCTCTATGAAGACCAAGGGAAGTCCAAACTGATCCCTGTTTAGATGCCTACCTAATGAGGCAGAAGCTGAGGAGATCCGTGCACGGTGTACGCACTGCACTGCCTCAGTAGGCTCTTTGTGCAAGTGAGCAGAAGTCCAACTAGTGGCCAGACAGAACACCGGTATTCTTGAGGGGTCGCCTCTTGGAATGCAAACTTGACAAGTTTCACAGGAAAAATTACATTCACTTTCTACCTTCTTTCAGGGCGGGAGATCACTGGCAGCAGCCAGGGAATTCATGACCACATGACATCCACCTTGCTTATTGAGCCAGCTATCCAGACTGCACATTAGGGACCTTCAGTGGTACTTTACTGTTCCTAGTTTTTTTAGTGTCGCTCCCTACAAAGTGTACAGAGTTAAGGAGAGGGCCGAAATGGTAGATAAGTCCATAAGAGGGGCAAACCCTTCAGACCACATCTTCTGAATTTCTCAGACTTAACATGATGCACATACCTTGACCTTCAAGTACACGGATATACCTATAAATCCCAGTGAGGCAGCACCACACACAACCATGAAAGAGATGGCATTATTCAGGCTGTGAGCTGTCAAGACAGTCAGCCAAATATGGTTCTGTAAACAAAGGAGAAAACACCTCTGCAGGCTTGAGAATGGGCCCTAGAATACAGGTTACTACTGGAAGCAGCCCGTAGTAACTTTCCATATCACTGTTGGTGTTCTTAATAAAAGGGATTCTCTGCCAAGGGTAACCCATCTGGACAATGTACCAAAGCCTTAGATTTTATAGATGTGTCACATGATTCCAGTTCGAGTAGGGCATGAAGGTAATCTACGAGTGCACAGACGGGCGGCAAATAAGTTCTGTGGTATGAAAGCCACCATCGCTAGTCTGAACACTCCTGTGTTTGTTACTGAGCCATATTTCAGGTAATTACCCAGTTAGGTTGATCTATTTTTACACTTTTTTTTTTGTTTACGTAATCCAGAAAGTGAAAATGTCAGTGTGGGACACAGATTCCCCATAAAGATAGTCACGAGCAGTGTCTTCTTCTCTATTTGGATGCTTCTCGCAACCATACTTGGTGCTCTATTTGCCAGGTGTTTGTCCCTAAAACCCAGTATAGTTCTTTCCTCCTTATTGAATTACCTGGAGAAACAGCTTAAGTTGACACAGGGTGCTGTGGTGGAATCTTCCCATTGTGAAGATCAGCCATCTGCTGAGAGAGGCCAAAAAACTCTGGTCTGATTCGGCTGCTTTCCCTTCCTCCCCTGGATGTCTCTCTTGAGGCTGTTGAAAGCCCAGAGGAATGCTTTATTGTATTGGATTTCTCTGCTGTGACCCCACCAGAGACCAGCATGAATCTGATTTTTTGGCACGTCCTTGGAGGCTTCTCTAACATCAGCACTGGATGTTGAGGGGGAACCTCGGCTGGTTATTTGAGGGCTCTAGGGGAATACTGCAAATCCTTTTTCGGGAGGAGATTTTCCATTATGTTGGTTTCAGAGTAGGCAAGGGTCTGAACTGCCTAATGTTTTTAGGGCAGATCTTCGCCAAAAGAAGAAAAAAAAAGAAATTAAACATTTCCCCTGCTGCTAAATATCCCCAGCATGAATGTCAGGATTTTACCCAGGGGTTGTTTAATGCCATAATGGCCTTAAAGCCTCTTCAAGGGGTTTGTGCCTGCTCCTCCTTGGTTTTCTACTCCCTTTAAGTGGCCTAGAGAGCAGGAATCATCTGAAAAGGATTTGAATTCTGGGTAAGAGTCTGACATGCTCCTCTCTCATCCCCTTCTCCCTTGGATTCTGGATCTGAGGAGGAGAATTCAATCCAGGCTGCCCCTTGGAGGAGCTCTCCCTTGAGGACACTATTTCTCATGTGATGGAATATCTCGGGTGGGACTGTTAATCAGGTTTCAGATATTCAAGAGGTATTATAAACTCCATTCGGCTGCACCTTCAGCCCCTAAGAACTCCATTCAGTTGCACCTCCAGCCCCTAAGAACTCCATTCAGCTGCACCTCCAGCCCTTAAGAAACCTGATGTATTTTACAAGGTGCCTCATGATTGTAAGTTCTTGTACAAATGCCCTTCTGCTGATCCTGCTGTAGTCTCTTTTGCCAAACCTAAACTTTTGCAGTGTACTAAACTATTTCCTTCAGACAAGGATAGGGCTATGGAACATTTAAGCAAAAAGGTATATACTGCTGCCACCCTAGCATTTAGGGCTATTGATTACCAGACTCATTTGGCCAGGTAAGTTCTAGCCCTTTTGTCTTGAGCTTCTCAAGTAATCTCTGACCTCCCTGATGCAGAAGAGAAGGTCTCGGCCCTTTCTCTTGGGTTCTAGCTTTCAAGTGGCTCGCTTCTGTTTTGAGATGTTACTCTTGGCTTCATCTCCAGCCCTTCCCTGATAATGAGACTAAATTATTGGATGTTCCTCTTGAGAGCTTTTTTGGTGCTGTTGCTGAACTTTGTAAGTCCTTCCAGGATAAAAGCAAGGCCTTGCAGGGACTGAAGCATATTTTTCTCTCTCCTAGCCACGTTCCAGAGGCATTAGACATCCAAGTCTGCTTCTATATGTCGACAACCTTGCCCTCCTAAAGGTTAGAAGGGTTCTAGGTGTGTATCTCTTGCCAAGTCTACTCGGGCTTTCTCGGAAGCTTCCTTTTCAAGACAAACCAGGTTCTGTCTGACAGTTTGCTTCCCCTTCTGCTGGATCAGGTTCCCCTCTACCTTTCTTTTCCTGTCTCTTCCAATTAGTTAAGGGTCACTCAAAAGACTCTTGGGTTCTGTCCATCTGCCAGGGTTACTTCATGGTATGGAAATCCCCTCCTTTCTGGGCATTCCTCAACCTCAAGAATAGCTTCCATTCTTTTCAGACCTGCTTCAGGGCCTTTAGAACCAGAGTACTGTTCAAGATGTCCTTCAAGGATGCATCTGCAGTCATAACATATGGGTTGTCCTGCCTCAGGCAGCCCTTCGGTCGGCCGGATTCCAAAGTCTGGGTCTGGCCTCGGCTGATGTCGCACTTTCCCCAACGTCAGAGCGTCTGGGGTATAAAAGCATCAGCAGACGCCATTTTCCTCAGTCTTTCTTGCCGCGCGGTGCCCGAAGCAGAAGCTGTTCGCAAGTGCCGGTTGGTCAGATCCAGAGATTTCAGCTACCGAAGACTTCGAAAAAAGTGAAGTACCCTGTTGGGGACTCTTTCTTGCCTCAGCCGATGTCAGACAAAGTAAATAATTGTTTAACTTGTGGGAAACAAATACCTTATAAGGATTTGCATTCTTACTGCCTTCCTTGCTTAGGCTCAGACCACGACGTATCAGCTTGTTTAGCCTGTGCCTCCTTCAACCGACGAACTCTTAGACGTCGGTCGGAGTTTGCAGAGGAGCCACTTTTGCTTATAAAATGCCGTCGGAGACTCCGACTTCGCATATGGTCAAAAAACGCAAGGAAAAGGACAGACACTCGCGGCCCATGGTTCTGGCTGAAACCACGCCTAGGCCTACTGCGAGTGTCTCTGTTTCGGCCGAAACAGAGTCCACGGCGATTCCTACTTCTGAAACCATAGACCACCGAGGCCAGAGAGGCTGAGTTGGCCTCAGAACTCCCTACCGAAGCTAGTGTTCAGGAATTGTCCGACACCATACCTTTGGACATTTCTACCCCTGCACGTGGGGCAGCTAGGCCCCCAGCTTCTATGTCTATTAAGGCCTTCTCCAGGGCTAAAGCTGCCAAACTTTCAAAAGCTGTGCCTGCCAAATCTACATCCCAGAGGCCTTCCTCTAGTTCACAGATCCTCAGCCTTGCTGAGGACCTTATCTCCTTAATTAGGGGTTCACAACCTCACCCAGACAGGGCCTGTCAACCTCCTCCAGACAAAAGGCCCAGGACTGACCCCTCTGAACCTCACTCCTCAGATTACTCCACGGATGGATCTGATTTGTCAGACCACCAGGAAGGGGCTTACTCGCCTTATGAGGATTCAGATGCAGAGGAATCTATCCCTTCGGCCTCCCCTCCTGAAGAATTTTCCTTTGGGGAGACTTTACACTCCATGAGAGAGCACTTTCAATGGCAAGGTCAGGATTTCTCGTGATTCTAGAAAAAGATTAAGGACCTTTTTGCATTTGCCTCAGCATAGGCCCTTAGCTATACCTCCTGTTCTAAATGTAATTGATGATGTGTACAATGATGTCAGTACAGCCCCTGATTCTCTTCCTCCGGCCCCTGCCAAACCTGACAGATATTACAGGGTCCCGGATTCTCATTTCCATCTGTATAAAGCCCATGCTGCAGACCCAGAAACTATTTCTCAGGGCCCTAAAGGGGTTGCAGCCGCTACTGCTAAAAATTCCCTACCCTCTGAAAGAGAGTCTAGAGCTTTAGAGAGATGGGGAAAAAAGGTTTATACATCTGCTACTCTTTCTGCCATGGCATTAAACTGTCAATTCCATATCATACAGTACCAAGAATTTTTGTTAGATCAACTGAATAAGAAACTTTCTTCTCCTGAACCCTTAGACCGTAAATCCCTTCAGGATTTGGTTCATAACTCACAACAGGTTAGTAATCATTTTTTAAAATGTGGCTATGATGCACTGGAGGCTTCATTTAGATCAGCTATGACTGGGGCAGTTATTCATAGGCATGCCTGGCTGAAGGAGCAATCTTTGCCAGACCATGTCAAAGCTAAACTCCTCGATGCTCCAATGGAGAAAAAAATTATTTGGCTCCCCTGCACAGGAGATTCTAAAAAAGGTTGAAGAAAAAGCAAAATCTGTGCAAACAGTTAAAGATTTCCTGCAAGTTCAACCACCAAGGTTCAGCAGAAACTGGCCTACAAAGAATTGGTCCTTTCCAGACTCGTCCAGAGCACAGAGAGGCAGGAACAGGCGCCCTAGAGGCAGAGGTCAATCGAAGGGCCCCTACAGAGGCCGTCAGTGGTAGTCTGCCAACCAGAGGAGTAGTGCAACAGCTGCAACCACTACTACAGGACAGACCCAATGACTTGACTCTGATTCCGCCTACCAGGGATCAACTGGAAGCACCCTTGGGCGGAAAGCTGGCTTTATTCTCAAAAAACTGGCATTGCATTACAAAGGATACATGGACATTGCAAATAATAGACAAAGGATACAGGTTTCACTTCCACACTTTGCCAAAAAGAAGCGGAATGCCAAACCTTCCACCAAACCAGAAGGCAGAGGCTTTAAGACAAATCAGCAATTTACTTCAGATGAAAGCTATAGAAAGGGTACCATGTACAGAACAAGGCCAAGGATTTTACTCCAGACTATTCCTTGTACCAAGAAAAGAAAACCAATGGAGGCCTATTCTTGACCTGTCCGCACTGAACACTTATCTCATTGTGCCAAAATTCAAAATGCTGACCCTACAGCAACTTCTTCCCATGTTGGGCAAGGAGTCTTGGCTGGTGACTCTAGATCTCAAGGAGGCATACCTGCACGTCCCTATCCGACCAGATTGCAGAAGACACCTCAGATTTCTTGCAGGATCAGAGCATTATCAATTCTCAGCATTGCCCTTTGGCTTATCTACTGCGCCCAGAGTATTTACGAAATGCCTGGCATCAGTAATTGCACATTGCAGACTTCAGGGAATTCAGATTTATCCATACCTGGACGACTGCCTAATACAAGCGGACAACAAGAAAAAATTGTTAAAGGACTTGGCCTATGCCATACACCTGCTACAGACCTTGGGATACACAGTCAACATCCAAAAGTCAAGACTAGTACCGTCCCAAAGGATAACCTTTTTGGGTGCAGATCTGGACACAATCACCCAGATGGCTTTTCTCACAGAAGAAAAACAAAAACAACTTCCAGATTATTTCATGATTCTGACAAGACAAACTCAGCTTACTGCAAGGAAAGTCCTGCAGGCCCTGGGTTACATGGCATCCTGCATAATTTTAATCCCACATGCCAGGCTGCATATGAGGAAATTACAATGGTACCTAAGGAGTGTATGGTCTCAACACAGTCACGGTCTAGAAACCATGATACCAATCATTCCATGCCTTCAAAAGGAATTCCTGTGGTGGGCTCAGGCCTGCCAGACCAACAGAGGGTTGCCTTTCAACAAACCAAAAACAAGGCAGACCATCACCACGGACGCCTCAGACAGAGGATGGGGAGCACACATGGAGGACAAATGTATCCAAGGCCTATGGCCTCAAGGGCAGCTAAGCATGCACATAAACCAAAAGGAAATGCTGGCAGTGAGGCATGCAATCGAGGCATTCAGACCCTTCCTCCAACAAGGACATCTGTTAATAAGGACAGAACACCACGGTCATGTGGTACATAAACAGGGAGGCACACATTCCTACCCTCTATGCCGGATGTCTATGAATCTGTGGAATTTATGCCTGAATCTCAATATCCAGCTGCAGGCCAAATTCGTACCAGGAAAAGAAAATGCACTAGCAGACAGCTTAAGCAGATCTACCATGGATGCACACGAATGGATGCTGCATCCAGACATCTTCAAACTCATAACAAAGACATGGGGAATGCCGGAGATAGATCTGCTCGCCTCCCCACTCGACCACCAACTGAAGACATTCTGCTCAAGGACATACCACCCACAAGCATGGAGGGTGGACTCTCTCTCTTTCAGCTGGAATGCCCTAACAGTATATGCCTTTCCACCTCTCCCATTGATGTACAAGGTTCTACTGAAGATCAGGGAGGAACAGCCAAAAGTGATACTAATAGCTCCGGACTGGCCAAGACAACACTGGTACCCACTATTGAGAAGCATGTCTCAGGCAAATTCATGGCCTCTTCCCCTATGGCCTCTTCTAACGCAGAACAATTTCAAGACCCTGCATCCCAACTTGAAAACATTGCAGCTAACTGCCTGGAAAATTCCTTAAATCCCAACCAAACTGTTTTATCTCAGAGGGTGAAGGACATTATCCTGGAGGCTTGCAGACCTTCCACAAGGAAGACATACTCAGCTAAATGGAAGAGATTTCTCATTTGGAGCACATCAAAGGGCACAGATGTCACAGTGGCAAACCTAGCACACATTCTAGAATACTTAGCAGAATTGTTCCACAATGGCCTGTCTTATTCTTCCATTAAGATTCATGCTTCAGCAATTTCAGCAGAATACAATATGGATCCACCTATCTTCTCACACCCTCTTCTCAGGCAATTTGAGAGGGATCAAAAATGTTAAACCTCCAAGAAGACCCCCTCTACCTGCATGGGATCTCAATTTTGTGCTGGAAAAACTGACACTACCTCCTTTTGAACCAGCAGCATCAACAGACCTACAGTTTTTATCTTGGAAAACTGCATTCCTTCTGGCAATCACTTCAGCAAGAAGAGTATCTGAGTTACAAGCATTAATGGCAGTGCAGCCTTTTCTTATTTTTCACCAGGATAGAGTCACTAAGAACCAATCCTACTTTCATGCCAAAGGAGGTATCTAGGGTATCCTTGAACCAAGCTATTCACTTGCCTACGTTCTTCCCTAACCCACAGAACAAAGGGGAAAAACTTTTGCACACCCTGGATATACACAGACAACTACGCTACTATTTGGACAGAACGAAAATTAGCAGAAAAACTGACCAACTTTTTGTAGCATATGCAACTGGGGTACAAGGAAGAGCAATTTCCAAACAGACAATTTCAAAATGGATAGGAAATTGCATTCGCTTTTGTTACTCCTTTCATGGAAAGACAGTTCCTGAAAATATCAGGCCTCACTCCACAAGGGCCACAGCCACCACTACAGCTTTCCTACGAGGGGTGGCTACCAAGGACATTTTAGAAGCTGCTACTTGGAGCTCCGTGCATACATTTGCCAAGCATTACAATCTACCTTTATACTCCAGATCCCAAACAGGGTTTGCAACTGCAGTGCTGCAGGGGATCTTAACTACACCATCCTTCTCTTAGTACCTCCTCCCCCAGATTGGCTATGGTATTCTACCCATATGTTATGACTGCAGATGCATCCTTGAAGGACACAGTACAGTTTTGTACCTACCATAAATGTAGATGTCCGATGGGTATGCATCTGCAGTCAGGATTACCCACCCTCCTTCCCCTCTGTGGTATTCCTAGGGTACTTACCCTTCTTTCAGCTAGCTGGGGGAATCTATTATGGTGTATTTGTTTGTTTATACATGTATATAATTTGCAAATGTTTGGAACTTGTCAACATTTATCCAAATTTAGCCTTCCTAGAGGGCACCTGGCATCTGGGGCAAGAAAAACTGAGGAAAATGGTGTCTGTTGATGCTTTTATACCCCAGACGCTCTGAAGTCGGGGAAAGTGCGACATCAGCCGAGGCCAGACCCAGACTTTGGAATCCGGCCGACCGAAGGGCTGCCTGAGGCAGGACAACCCATATGTTATGATTGCAGATGCATACCTATCGGACATCTACATTTATGGTGGGTACAAAACTGTACTTTATGCCTCCTGCCCAGGAAGCAGGAAGGGAAAGAGTTTATTCCAAGATGTTCCTGGTTCCCAGGACATAAGGCACTTGAAGAGCCATTCTGGACCTTTCTCAGTTCAACTCTTTTCTAAAGGTCCCTTCCTTTCTTGATGCTTTCCCTTCAGACCCTGTTCCCTCCTCTTCCCCAAGCTTTCTTAAGCATCCATGAGATCCAGGGATACTGTCTTCACATCCCTATTCACCTCCCTTTCAGGAAGTTTTTACATTTCTGTTTCTTGCATTTTTCAGTTTTCTGCTTTGCCCTTTGGCATGTCTGCTGGCCCAAGGGGTATTCACTTAATGCCTCGTTCTTGTCATTGCCTTTTGCAGGATGAGAGGAGTTCACATCTTTCCTTATCTGAATAATCTGCTCATTCAGGCTTCATCCTTCGAGATCTTGCTTCAGCAGTTCCAGTTTATGATTAGTCTATTACAATGCCTGGGGTTTACCATAAACTTTTAGAAGTCCGTCTTGGTTCCTTCTCAAGGTTATGTCTCTAATGCAAGATCCAGACCATTCCTATGTTGGCATCCCTGCCTCCACCCGTGGCGCTGTGTGATCACCTTTTTTCAAATCCCTTCTTCCTGCCATCAGTTACAGCCAGGGTTTTTCTCAGGTTTCTAGGGTGCATGGCCTCCACCATTTCTATGCTGCCTCTATCCAGACTCCATATAAGAAAACTACAGTGGTTCCTAAAGTCAAGTTCATAAGTGTTTACTAGGTAATGACCACAAGGGCCTTTAAGCCTAGCCATGCATCCCAAATCTTTGACAAGTTCTGATACCCTTGATAAATGTAAGAAGGGGCTTGGGAGATTAAACCTTCTGGAGCAGGGGCCTGGGAGATGAACCATTTACAGGTTGCTGGTGTCCTTTAGAGACATGGGTGCCAAACCAGGGTTGAATTTCCTGTTTCTTGTCCAAGTTGCAGTTGGAATTGGTTTATGGACGAACTCTGCTCCATATGAATGGGGAGCTTGTCCCAGAGAAGGGGCACTCTTGTACATACTTGTCCAGCAGGTCCTGTTTAAATCACAGGCAAGGTTTAAGAATGGGTAATTCTTGTGCTGTTTTGTGGGTATGCAAGAGGTCCATCAGAATGAGGTCTGACTGCCCTCTATGCCAGACATAGATCTCCCCTCAAAAGCCTGTAGGTGACGGAATGCAAGGTTAGGGCCTTGAGGCGGTCTGCATAGGACATTTTACTTGCGCCCTCTGTGAAGCTTTGTTTTAGCACCGTCATCCACTAGATTTTCTAGTTCATTTCCTTTCATGCCTCAAACTTGAGTTTCAGTGATGGATTCATCAACTTCCTCTCAACCTTAGATTTCACTTTCAGACCCCAGTCTCTTCTCAGGAACTTTTTTTGATGCCTTAGACAGGGGGTGGGGAGTTCCTTCAGTTCCCTCAAGATCTAGGGTCTCTGTCCTCCTCATCAGAGGTCAGATCACATCAACATAAAGGAGGTGAGAGCTCTCCTTTTAGCTCTTTGGACTTTTCATTCCCTCTTTCTTAAGGGCCTCTCGAATCTTCAGGGACAATACCACTGTGTTGTGATATATCAACAAGCAAAGGAGGGGACATGGCCCTACCTTCTTTGCAGACTGGCTCTTCAAGTCTGGGATCTAGCTGTCCAGTATCAAGTTAATTTTCAGGCTGTGTACATTCTTTCAGAGCAGAATATAGTGGCAGACTGAGCCAGTTCAGTATGCAGGGTCAATAATGGATACTTCACAGATGTTGCTGGACATTTGTCCATTGGTGGGGTATTCCACAAGTAGATCTTTTTGCCTCTCCTTTGAACAGGCACCTTTTTTGCTAGAGTCCCAGGTCCTTTCGCTTGGAATGGGGAACACCCTACCTTTTCCTTGAAGGCGGGGTGTTTCTCTGCACCTTACCTTTCTCTGGTTCTGAGGGTCCTGCTCAAGATTAAGCAAGACTCCCTCAGAATCTTGCTAGTGACTTCCCTTTAGCCAAAACAACATTGAGTCCCCCTTCACCTGGCCAGGGGCAGTCACCACAAGTTATCTCAGAGGGTGGGCTTTCTCACACAAGACAAGGGGTGTCTGATCCATCCCCAATTGTCAACTCTTCAGCTGACAATGTGGTTGATGGGATTTTGATCCCCTTTAGGCACCTTTTTTGTGAGTATGTGCTTAGGGTCTTACAGGAGGCCAGGAAATCATTTGTCCAGATGGAAGAGATTTCCTGTCTGTTGCCTTTCTTGTAACCAGGATCCTTTGTGTGTGGGGATCCCTTTGGTCCTCTGTGTGAATTGTTCCACACTGGGTTAGTGCATTCTTCAGTTTAAAGCTCACCTTTCTGCCATTGACTCTTCCTCCTCTTGTCCCTAGGTTTTAGGTCAAACAGTTTCTTGAAGGTTTCCTTCATATCTTTCATCCCAGGAAGCCTATTCTACCTTTCTGGGACCTCAGTTTTGTTCTTGAAAAATTGACTGGCTTCTTTTGAGCCTGCTGCTTCAGCTTCCTTGTAACATTGTACATGGAAGACCGTTTTACTTTTGGGCCTTAGTTAGCTAAGAGTTTCTGATCTCCAGGCTGTTACGGCTGTTCCTCCTTCCTTGGTTTTCCCAGAGGAACAGGGTGTCCCTTTGTAGTAATCCCTTCATGCCCAAGGTGAATAATGAGTTCTCTTATCAGTCTTTTCATTTGCCCCCCATTTTTCCGGTATACATGCATTTGGTCGGCCAGTGGATGGCAGACTGGAAAATGTTCGGCAGCACGGCAACTTTGCATAATTGCGAACGCAGTTATATGTCGATCCGCAAAACATTCCCCCCTTTTTGACCCATGGTAGTGCTTGTTTAGGTGGTAGAGTGGGTGGAAGTGTCGAATTTGGAATTTTTTACGACATTCCGACCGTTCGACACCCTGAGCTTCGACATATAGGTTTGTGGAAACAGTTTCGACCATCGGTCACTCTGTCATACGCATGTATTACCTTTTTTTCTGTCTCTGAAGTCTGCTAGTGAAAAGGCTCTTCACACTTTGGACTGCACAGCTCAAATGTTGGATAAGACTAAGGCCATTTACAGATCTGAACAGTGTTTTTCTTTTCATACCATATCTCTAGGTTAGCCTATTTCCTAAGCAATCCATATCCTCTTGGATCTCTCAGGCCATTTCCTTTTGTTCCTTTTATGGATAAATTCTGCTTTTGTAAAGCTCATTCTGCTAGAGCCATTGCTTCGTCTAGTGCTTTTTTCAAAGGTTTGGATACCAGTTCTATCCTTGAGGTTGCTACTTGGACTTCTGTCAATACTTCACTAAACATTACAAATTGGAGGAACTGGCTTTGCCAGAGCTTTCCTGCGTGGATTTCTAGAGGGCTTCTCTGTGCCTTCCTCCTAAGTTTTCTGTTGAGCTTTCGTACTCTTCCATAGGACTATTGTGGTATTCTTTACAAAAGGAAGGACACAGTACAGATTTAAATATTGCATAACAGTAGATGGCCTCTTCACTCTTGCAGGATTTGCTGGGTTCTCCCTCCTCCTCTGCTCTGTTATCCCTTCTGTCGTCTTGGCCTGGAATTTTTTTCTCATCCTGAATGCACATGTTCCTCCTAGATGTCCTCCTGTTATGTGGCAGTATTCTTGGTGTGGGATTTTCCACATCAGGTGACCCGTACATCTGCTCCTATACAAAACCTTCAGCTTGGATGTTGTAGTTGCGCGAGACGTCACAGGTAGGGCCATAAACCAGTGACCTTAAATGTGACGTCTGCATGCACAGACCTCTGAACTTTTCAGCCGCAGATGACTGTCGCATCATGTGCTTCGCTCCTTCACCGCAAGATGTCTTAAAGCTAAGTACCACTTTGGGTTTTTCTTTAACCTCTAGCAAAAGCTTGGATGTTTTGTAATCCTATCTTGCCTTCATTCTTGCATATGGGTTCGGAGCCGATCCTCTGCTCCGACTCTGCCTAGTACAAAGCTCAAAGTCTCTTGGTTGGCTTGTGGCTAGGTAGGTATCCCATAGTGCACCAGTGCAATCCCCAGATCTCGTTTGTCACGTCTACGAGTTCAGAAGTGCTTCTTGCTTGGCCGTGGCCAAGTTTAAACTTTGTCTTTATTTTCACTTTACTGTATCTATAGCTAGTTATCTTAGTGCTGTATAGTCTTTGATAGTCTTCGCGTTTTAGAAGGTTTTTTTGCTGTTTGAATCCGTTGAGAACTGGTTGGCCCTTGTTCTCCATTTTGTATCCTGTGTGCCTTTTTCTATTAACGTTCATATTGCATAGGTCTGCGTTTCGCTTATATATAAATATATATTGTGCGCAGTGTTTTTGGGTAGTCTTAGAGTTTTCTCTGTGCATTCATTTTTAGGGCCTTTGTTTCTTTTTGAACATTTTAAGCTTCCTTGCAGTGTTTGATCGTTACTTGCCTGCTACTAGTTTCTGGCTTTTTTCTATGACTTAGCCTATCTAGCTAGGTCGGTTTGTTAGAGGACCTAGTCCTCTGCTAATTTCCCTTTTTCCTCAGGGCTAGGCTTGTTTAAGTTAGAGGACCTAGTCCTCGTGCTTGTTTGGGTACCTGATTTATTACATAGGTCTTCAGCATGTCTAGAGAGTCCAAAGACCACAGACCTTCGGTTTCAAAAAATGTATAAAGTGCTACCAGAAGATGTCAATTACGGATGGCCATAGTAATTGTGTATATTGTTTTCGAGCCATTCATTTGCAGGAAACTTGTTTGTTCTGCCATTCCTTTAGCTCCAGAGTTCTCCAGGAGCAGAAGAACAAGTTAATTTTGAAAGGTGGTCTCCAGCCTTCCTTTGAGGAAGACTCAGTGAGTTCTTCAACCAAGTCACATTCTTCCAAGAAAAAGATAGTCTGCCAAGAGGCATTCTCCGGCATCGAACAGTGTATCAGAACCTCCTCAGAAACCATCAAAACTGGATAAGAATTCTACTTAGTTTACGCTGTCCTCTGAGCTGGTCGAGGTTGTCTATACTGGCACTTCAGTGTCGGCCCCAAGTCTTTCGGAGCAGACGACTGAAAAATTGCATCGGAACCAGTCCAGAGATCCTTTGCTGGTCTCCCCTACCTTAAGATCTCCAATTTTACAGAGATCCAAATCGCCTACCCTGTCAATCCAGATCCTCCAAAAGAATGTCGGAGGAAGATGTGGAGAGTAGTGCTTAGACTTCTGAAGTAGTCTGCTTTGCCCAAATTTATTGGCTCCAACCCTGTCTGTTCCGGAGCCACCTGAGTCCATCTCCCCTGTTGTGGTTCCTCATCTGAGCCATCTCGGGCCTTTGGAGCTGGAGTTTTCAGTGCCACTTGTTGTGGCACCCTCTGCTCCACCTCCCCTCACGTCCGTCTTGGAGCAGAGTTCCGCTCTGACACCTTTGGCGCCATCCATAGTGTCTAGGAGCCGAAGCTCACCGGTCGGCCCCCGACAGGGACACTTGGACCCAACCCTCCTTGGTTCAGAGTCTCTCCCTCGGTGCGTCTGCTAGGGTGAGCTCGGACCCTACATCCATCTCTGAGCCAGTCACTGAAGCTGATGACTGTCGGTTTCCTCAGTACCGGGGATGTCTTCGGAGCTGGAGAGGTCTGCTTTTGAGATGAGTGTGCTGTCTCTCTCATCAGTTTCACGCAAGGGTGCCGACGCTCTTCCCCCTCAAGCACCAACCTCAGTCTCAGTGCCTCTTCTCTCGACAGCAGAGACACGCAGCCTTAGGAGCCCCTGTTGGGTGCCCCCCAGTCTTCCAAGACCTCCCCAGGATATCCTTCTGAGGAGCTCCCTCAGAAGAGGACATGCAAGAGGAAGTATGTAGACTCCGGATGAGTCCATCACTTCAGCCACTGACCTCGAGGAGTCAGTAGGGTCCCCAAGTCATCGTCTGATGTCTTCTTTGTAGAGATCCTTAGAGAGGCGGCTGGCCCACTGTCGCACCTTCTGATGAGGGAATAGTGTACCTGGAGGCTTTCGGGTCTCAGCCGTCAGCCTCCTGAGTCTCCCCACCTTTTGACTAACTTTTAGACCAGGTGGATCGGAAGGTGTGGGACACTCCTGATGCCGTGGAGCCAGTTCCCAGAAGACCCAATAAATTTCTGTCTATACCTAAAGAGATTTTTTTGTCCAAGGGCATGCCTGTAGATGGCCATGGTGGTGGCGGCCACTTAAGGAGGAGCTAGCAGAGACTTCGTCTTTCCATCTGCCGAATAAGGAGTCTCGAACAGTGGATAGATACGGGAAGCGTATCTTTTCGTCGGTGGCTTTTACACTCTGATCGCTGAACTATCGAACACATTTTACAAAGCTTCAAAGAGATCTTAAGGAGTTGGGAGATGCTGTTCAAGGTACATCTACTGAAGGAGTCCCTGAGAAGGTGTCTGCTCAGTTGTCCACCTTAACTTCCATCGTGAGCTCCTCCATGAGGCTATTCTCCTGTGCAGCTGATTGAGCTGCAGGGCAGTGCGGGTTCAGGAGTTTCCCCTATGGAGGCACTCCTGGATGTGCTTATGTAATTTTGCAGAGCCTTTCAAGTCTACCTTTACCCAACGGTTCTTCATTGTTTGTACCCAAGGTAAAAGATACACTCACCAGCGCGAACAAGAAGGGAAAACTCTCTGCCGTGGGAGTACATTTTACTGTCCCCTCTAGACCATATCCTAAGGGTCAGACAGGTGGTAAAATGTGGTTCAAGAAGTCCAAGATTTTTCCCGGATGCACAGGGTGACTCCTCCTTCACAGACAGAGGAGGGAGGAGCTAATGGTAGATGTTTCCCTAGAGGCAGGGGGGGGCTGTGATTCGTTTCGAAGCCATCCCTATCAGCGCTCCTGATGTGGGGCCTGGCTGCACTACTCTGGAGCCAGTCAGGGGTCACCTATGTTTGTATCCAGAAGCCTGGCTAAACATCACCCAAGACAAGTGGGTACAAAGAATAATCACCAGAGGTTATTCCATACTCTCTTCTCTTCCACCCCACACTCCCACGACGATCCCAGATGTTCCACCCAATCACAGGGATCAAGCAACTATAGAAGTGCAAACGTTGCTTGCAAAGAGAGTCATCCAAACTGTCCCCGCAGACCAGATAGGATTCGGAACGAACTTCAGATTCTTTAGTGCCAAAACGTACAGGGGACTGGAGGCCCATCTTGGACCTCAGCAAACTAAATCTGTAAAGAAGGCCAAGTTCTGGATGGTGACACTGCAGTCTATACTCCCTCTGTTAGGGAAAGACAATTGGATGTGCTCCATAGACCTGCAAGATGCGTGCTACCATATAAAAATGGACAGAGCATCGAGGAGTCACCTATGCTTCTGGCTAGGAGCCAGTCACTACCATTGTCATGCTCTGCCCTTTGGTCTCACCGCAGCCCCCAGGGTGTTCAAATGTATGGCAGTAGTGACAGCTCACCTGAGCCATCTAGGATTCCAAGTGATGTTCTTCCTGTTTCACTGTTGCAGTCATTACGTTTGGGTTATCCTGCTGGCAGGTTGCCCCCAGATGGCCTGAATTCCAAAGTCTTGGGTCCTGCGTTGGTTGCTGTCGCCTCTTCCCTGACGTCAGTTCGTCAGGGGTATAAAAGATGCAGCCGACGCCATTTTATTTAGTCTTTCTTGCCGGGCGGTGCCCGAAGCAGAAGCAGTTCGCAAGTGACGTCCGACTCCTGAGATTTTCGTGTTCGAGTTTCAGATCAGATGTCTTTATTAAAAGCTAAGTACCCCATTGGAGAAACTTTTTTCTTGCTCCAGACTGATGTCAGAAAAAGTTAATAATTGTATTTCTTGTGGGAAGCAAATACCTCATAAGGACTTTCATTCTTATTGTATTCCTTGCCTAGGCCCTGACCACGACGTTGATAGTTGTCGGTTTTGTGCTTGATTTAACCAACGCACTATTAAGCGTCGGTACGATTTTGCATTAAGCTATTTTGGGCGAATATTTAATTATACAATGTCGGATGGCCATCCGACTACTGGAGTTCACAAAAAACGAAATGAAAGACAGGCAACCGAGATCCAAAACCAACGAAGCTTCTCCTAAGTAAGTCGCTGGTTCGCCGGTCCTCAGTGAGGAGCTTTCGCAGCCCCTGATGCCCGCTACTTTAGAGTCACAGGCCGCTATCGACTCCCACGTAGAGTCGGCCAGGCCGCTGGTAACTCAGGGTATTGGAGCCTCGGAGATGATTCCCTCAGATGGGTCCGGGGCCGCTGTGCAGGCATCGGCTTCTGAGGGTGTATTCAGACCCAAACAATTGTATATTAAGCCGACTTCAAAGACAAAGGCTAAAACGCCTTTAAAGGCAAAGAAACAAGTTCATCAGCCACAAGGACAGGCCTCCATGCCCAAAAAACAGATGCTGAAAATGGCTGAAGACTTAATTACCTTGATCAGGGGTTCCCATCCCCCTCCTGATGAGGCCTAGGCAAGAGACAGACTATGAATCTTCAGATCAGGTTTCCATTTCTTCTGATTCCTCTTCTGATCAGGAATATTCTTTTCCCCCTATGAGGATTCTGATGCTGAAGAGTCAATTCCTTCAACTTCTCCTGAGGACTACTCTTTTGGGGAAACCTTGCGTACCATGAGGGAGCACTTCCACTGGGAGAGCCAAGATTTTTCAGAATCTAAGAAAAGGCTCAGACACTTCCTCTTACTACCTCAACACAGGCCTCTAGCTATTCCACCTGTGTTAGACATTGTAGATGTGTTCTCGGAGTCTAGTCTGACCCCTGACTCTCCACCTCCAGCTCCTGTTAAGCCGGACAGAATACTACAGGGTCCCTGACTCTCATAAATTCCTTTTCAAAAACCCTACTGCTGACCCAGAAACTATTTCACAGGGTCCGAAAGGGGTCAAGGCTTCTGCAAAAACCCTACCTCCTCTGACAGGGATTCTAGGGCACTGGATAGATGGGGAAAAAAGATTTACACATCTGCTACTTTGGCTATAATGGCTTTAAATTGCCAGTTTCATATACTCAAATATCAGCAGTATATCATGACACTGCTTAAACAGAAAATGATGGCAAATTCTGAATGTGCAGAAAACAAAGAAATGCAGGATTTATTACATGCAGCTGAACAAGTTGGAAAGCATACTTTGCAATGTGGGTTCGATTCTCTGGAGGCCTCCTGCAGGGCCGCTGTTACGGGTTCTGTCATTAGGAGGCATGCTTGGTTAAAGGAACAAAATCTGCCTGACCATGTTAAAGCAAAATTATTAGATGCTCCTTTACAACATACCTTGTTTGGTGTTAAGGCAGAAGAGGTGTTAAAATGGAGGACAAAGCTAAATCTATGCAAACGGTCAAGGATTTCTTACAGGTACAGCCACCTAGATTTAGCAGACCCTGGCCTACAAAGAATTGGACCTTTCCAGTCTCAGACAGACCTCAAAGGGGCAGATCCATACGGCCTAGAGGCAGATCACAGCCGCAAGGTTCCTACAGGTCTAAACAGTGGAGTGCCTGTACCTCCAAAGGTGGAGAAGACAAATCACAACCATACAGAAAACAGTCCCAATGACTTCCCCCTGCCTGCACCAAGCACTTACCTTCTGGAAGCACCCTTAGGGGGAAAACTAGAACTTTTTTCTCAAAATTGGCACATAACCCAGAACAAATGGGTTCTAGACAGTGTCACAGGGCTCCAAGTTTCATTTCCATACCCTGCCAAGAACAAACTGTTTGCCAAAACTGCCAAAGAAATCATTGGGCAGAGGCTCAAAAACAAGTCGCTGCACTCCTGGACATGAGGGCAATTCAACAAGTGCCACAGCAAGAGCAGGGACAAGGATTTTACTCATGACTGTTCTTGGTACCCAGAAAGGGAGACCAATACTGGACCTATCTATTCTAAACACTTTCTTGGATATACCAAAATTTAAGATGTTGACCTTACAGCAGCTTCTGCCCATGCTGGGCAGCAAGGCTTGGCTCATGACTTTAGACCTAAGAGGCATACCTGCATGTCCCAATCAGACAATCGTGCAGAAGATGCCTCGGATTCGAGGCTGACTCAAAGCATTACCAATTCTCTGCACTGCCCTTTGGCTTATCTACTGCGCCCAGGGTCTTCACAAAGTGCCTGGCACCAGTAATTGCTTATTGCAGACAGAGGAATACAAATATATCCTTACTTGGACGACTGCCTCATACAAGCAGAGAACAAGGACATTCTACTACAGCATCTGACTTTTGTGATAAGACTTTTAACATGCCTAGGGTACACAGTCAACAAAAAGAAATCAAAACTAGTACCCTCTCGAGAGAATATTCTTGGGTGCAAGCTTAAATACAACTGCCGAAATGGCTTATCTCACTCAAGACAAACAAAGGCAGCTGACTACCTATTTCAAGGAAATGGCAACAAAGGCCCAGTTATCTGCAAGAAAAATTCTGCAGGCTTTGGGCTTCATGGCATCCTGCATCTTACTAATTCCATATGCAAGACTGCATATGAGGAAAATTCAATGTTACCTAAAAAGTGTCTGGACACAACATTGCCACAATCTGGAAACCATGATTATTCTAATACCCTGCCTGCAACAGGAATTTCGATGGTGGGCAAAGGCTTGTCACCAAAACAAGGGACAGCCATTCTCACTACCCCCAGCCAGGCAGAGCCCAACGACTGATGCATCAGATTATGCTTGAGGGGCACACATGGCAGTAAGAGGCACTCAGGGCACCTGGTCCACAAACCAAAAGCATCTACATATCGATCAGAGATGCTAGCAGTTCAGAATGCCCTGACAGCCTTCAAGGACCTACTTCATCCGGGACAACCACTGATAGACTACACCACGGTCATGTGGTACATAAACATGCAGGGGGGAACTCATTCTTACCCCCTATGCAGACTAGCCATGGCTTTATGGGACACAGCATTGACCTAAGTTCATCTGCAGGCACAATTCCTGCCAGGAAGGGAAAATAATCTGGCAGACGAACTAAGCAGAAACCTCCTGGATCCTCACAAGTGGCACCTGGATCCACAAGTCTTCAGTATGATAACAATGGAATGGGGACGCCCGGACATGGATCTATTTGCCTCCCCTCAGAACAATCAACTAAGAAGATTCTGCACAGGGACTTATCACAGACAAGCTTGGAAAGTGGGCACCTTATCTTTCAACTGGACAAATATGTCAGTATATGCCTTTACTCCACTGCCTCTCCTCCCCAAAGTACACATAAAGATCAGGCAGGAGAGACCAAAAATGATTCTGATTGCCCCAGACTGGCCCCGCCAGTACTGGTATACTATCTTAAGAAAAGTGTCCCAATGCCTAGCCTGGACCATACCTCAAATACCTCATCTACTGTCCCAACAAAACAATCAGATTCTGCACAGCCAACTCAGGAACCTAAACCTGGCAGCATGGCGGATAATGTAGCCATACAAACCACACCTCTCAGTAAAGCTGTGATGGGTGTCATTTTAGAAGCCAGAAGGCAGAGTACTACAAAATCCTATGCTGGGAAACGGAAGAGATTTTGCGCTTGGAACCAAGCTCTAGGAACGGATACAACTGTCGCAAATATTCCTCAGATTTTGCAATATTTAACTAAGATGCTGGACAAAGGCCTATCTTTTTCTTCAATTAAAATCCATGCCTCTGCCATTTCGGCTCATTACAGTACAGAGCCACCACTCTTTTCTCATCCTTTATTAAGGCAGTACCTCAGAGGAGCCAAAAACTTAAGGCCTCCATGGAGAACACCAACGCCTGCATGGGACCTCAATTATGTCTTGGAAAAACTCACCTTACTTCCTTTTGAGCCAGCTGCTACTGCGGGCATAAAGTTCTTATTTTGGAAAACAGCTCTTCTCCTAGCAATAACTTCTGCAAGACGAGTTTCAGAGCTACAGGCTCTCATGGCTGTGGAACCCATTTTTTTATCCAGATAGGGTCTTTCTGAGAACAAAACCTACATTTATGCCTAAGGTGGTATCCAGTGTAGCCCTTAACCAAACAATTCATTTGCCAGCTTTTTATCCAAATCCACAGAACAAGGGGGAGAGAATTCTGCATTCTTTGGGCGTACACAGACAACTTGGGTTCTACTCGGACAAAACTAAAGTTTTCAGAAAGACAGAGCAACTACTAGTGGCATATGCCACAGCATCACAAGGAAGGGCCATCTCCAAGCAGACTATTTCAAAGTGGATAGGTCACTGCATTCATTTCTGCTACTCACAACATGGCAAACCAGTGCCTAAGGGCATTAGGCCACATTCAACCAGAGCTGCAGCCACTTCTGCAGCCTTTCTCAGGGGAGTAGCAACCAAAGACATTTTGGAGGCTGCTACTTGGAGTTCAGTGCATACCTTTACAAAACCTTACAATCTGCCTCTTTACTCTAAATCCAGGGCAGGCTTTGCCACTGCAGTTCTGCAGGGCCTCATAGCCGCTCCTAATGATGTTTAGCTCCAGCCCCCCCCAACCATAGCTTTGGGACACAACCCAAATGTAATGACTGCAACAGTGAAACACGAAGAACATAGTACAGTTGTGTACAGTTAACATAAATGTAGATGTTCAAGTTTGTTGCAGTCCAGGTTACCCTCCCGCCATCCCCCTTATTTTTTTCTGGAACTTAACTTTACTTCTCTAATCTATACAACCTAGATGGTGTATTTGCTTATAGATGAAGGTAAAAATTATTTTGGTGCATGTATGTTTTATTTACCTAATTTTAGCCTACCCTTTTGGGGGCATCTGACGTCTGGGGCAAGAAAAACTAAATAAAATGGCACCTTCTGCATCTTTTATACCCCCTGATGACTTGACGTTAGGGGAAGAGGTGACAGCAACTGACGCAGGACCCAAGACTTTGGACAACTGGCTCCTGACTGCCACCACCAGGCATCTACTCCTTCAAACCAGAGATTTCACTATCCAGCTCTGTTCCCAGCTGGGGATTACAATAAATTGGGGAAAGTCTGCCTTATCACCCTCTCAATTTGTGACTTTTATAGGCGCAGAAATACACAGTTGCCATGTTAGCTCGTCTGCCTGCAGAAAGGATTCAAAATCTCAGACAAATTCTCTGTTATTTCCTCTACAGAAAGTCAAGGCAAAGACTGTGCTGAAACTCTTGGGGACCATGGTCTCCAATATAACATTGGTCCCTCTGGCCGTATTATATATGCAAATTCTCCAATGGCTTCTATTTTCCCAATGGTCCTTTCAACAACTGCCTCTATCCCACCAGATCATTATAACTGAGTTTTGCCAAAAGGACCTTCGTTGGTGGATTCAAACCAACCAGCTGACAACAGGCACTCCATTCCTTCCTCGCCAACCCATTGCTACTGTGACCACGGATGCCTCACAGGGTGGGGGTGCATCATCTAGGCAGGACTGTCTGAGGCACATGGCGAGATCACGAGACTCACCTGCATATCAGTGTCCTAGAGATGAGAGCAATGCTTCTAACGTTGCAAGCACTTCACGACTTCCTCTAGGGACGATAGTCCAATCGGACAATGTCAGTGGTATGGTATCTAAGCCAGGAAGAACCAGATCTTACCCCCTTTGTCGAGAGGCTGTTTGTGTTTGGAAGTGGGCAATATCTTTCCAATGCTTTCTAGTAGCAACGCACATCCTGGGGGCAACCAATGTAATAGCTGACAAGCTCAGCAGGGCAATGTTGATGCCTCATGAATGGTCTCTGAAGCAGGAAGTAGTGTGACAGATCTACAAATGGGGGACAGCCTTGCTGCGATTTCTTTACCAGCCCGATAAACTCCAAATGCAGCAGCTATTTCTCCCTCATCCCCCCTCCGAGGAGTCACCGAGAGACGCAATCATTCACGATTGGCTCCTGGGACAACTTTATGCATTCCCTCTTTTCCCGCTTGTATCCAAACTAATACAGAAAGCAGTTACTGGGAAGCAAAATGATCCTCATCACTCCTTACTGGCCTCTACTGATTTGGTTCCCCTTTCTCGGGCCTCACCTACTAGACAATCCATGGACTCGGGACCCAGTGCCTGAACCCTTGACATGTCAGGGTCCCTTCACCCATGCCTTCACACCCTCAATTTGACAGAGTGGCTGCTCCAATTCCATCCCTAGTCAGGCTTCATGATTTTTCACCTGCCTTGTCCCACATCCTTAGTCTTCGAATAAACCTTCCACTTGGAAGCTCTACACTAGCAAACGGAGAAGGTTTTCTATCTGGGCTAATGAAAGGAACGTGGATCCTTGCACTGCTTCCATCCCTATGGTCTTAGAACTTTTGTCTGAATTTTTCCATCGGGGATCTGCTGCTGCCACAATTAGGGTCCAGTTGGCAGTGATATCTAACTTTTCGTCTGGGACAACATGAATCTAACCTGATGTCCCACCGATTGTGTAAAACCTTCCTTAAAGGCACTACTTTGCTGAGACCTCCCTTTCAAGAACCAGTATCTTCCTGGGATCTAAACTTCGTTCTGTCCAAATTAACTGCACCACCCTTTGAACCTGCGCATTCGTGCCTATTTAAGTTTCTGTCTTGGAAGACCTTGTTTCTAGTAGCCATCACGTCTGCCAGTAGAGTGTCAGAGTTACAAGCACTGTCTATTAAGGCTCATTTGGTTTTCCACAAAGACAGTTCCCTTCGTACAAGTCCTTTTATCCCTAAAGTTTGTTCTCAAACAAATTTGAACCAAACCATAGAATTACCTGTGTTTTTTCCTAATCATTCTAACGCTGCAGAATACAAATTTTACCAACTGGATGTTCACAGGCAGTTATGGTTCTACCTTCACAGGACTAAGGAACTTAGAAAGTCAGACCAGTTATTCGTATCCTTTTCTGAATCCAGAATAGGTCTACCAGTCTCTAAAGTGACCCTATCAAATTGTATTTCGAGCTATATTTCCTTCATTTACTCCAGTGGAAAAACTCTACCGTTCAACGTTAAGGCTCATTCTACACAATCCCAGTCTACATCTACTGCCTTCCAACCAGGGTCCTAATTGATAGTATCTGTGCGGCAGCAACTTGGGCTACCCCTCATACCTTTATTACTCATTACAAATTGGACCTGACCTCAAGGGGTAGAGCCACCTTTGGTTCCATGGTACTCAGGAGTATTTTCCCGTGAGCCACCCAAGAATAAGGTGCTAGGGACGCTGAACGGTGAGATAGGTCTACAGAACATGAAGTTATGTACTCACCATAACGTTCCATGTTTGTAGTCCATTTCGCTCTTCATTCTTACGAACCTACCCCCCGTCCAGAAAGGATTTGGATACAGGTTAGTCTTACCTTGATAGGGTGGATACCTTTCATTATTGTTCTTTCTGATTACCTTAGTTCTGCCTTTCTGTAGTTTAGCAGCAAACAAGATCTGGGGATTGCACTGGTGCACTATGGGATACCTACATAGCCACAAGCCAACTAAGACTTTGACCTTTGTAATAGGTAGAGTCGGAGCAGAGGATCAGCTCCAAACCCATATGCAAGAATGAAGGGCAAGATGGACTACACACATGGAACTTTATGGTGAGTACATAACTTCTTTTATGTTGTAGTAATATTAGCCAATAATCAGCAAAAAGGGGGGCAAATGCCAATGTTGGCTCCAGATACCCCATAAAGATGCACATGACTGCTATTATTTTTTTGCTTAGGCCGGGAGCATGATCACAATGCTTGCTCTATCTGCCAGTCTTTCGTTCTTAAGACCCTTCGCAGCCATCTGGCTGCATTTGATCTCTACCTAGAAAACCAATGACTTAAAAAAAAAATTAGCACTCAGGATGGATCCTGTCTCTGAAGCCCTGACTGAACCTCTGCAAAAGAAGGCCAAGATTCTAGGCCCTCATCCACTGCCGCTTTGCTTTCAGACGCCCTGCCAGCTACCAGTTTAGGAGTTGAGGGATGTCTGATGGATCAGTCTACTTCTGCGGTGAACTTTGAGGAAGCAGCTTTGCAGTTGATGACAAGCACGTCCCCGGAGCTAACCCAGACATTGGCTATGGTCGAGGGGTAACAAGACACAGCCAGGCCTCCGACCAGGATTCCTCCTCCCGATAGCTACCGTTAGCCAGGCATCTGATTCCAGGCCTACGCCCAAGTCTACCCCAGTCAAAAAGTAACAAAAAAAGTCTGGCTACACCCGCTGAAGGCATACCTTGACTGGCGGTCCTTCACCTCATCTTTGATGCAGGCTTTTATGGCCCTTAGGCCATCAGCCTCTTCATCTACTCTTCCTGTCCTCAGCTCTAGGCCTGCCTCCTCTTCCTCTCTTCCACCACCTACCTCACAAGACAGGGAAAAAGAGCAGGAGAGCTATTCATTTTCAGGTGACTCTATCTTACACTTCCCAAATAGCCTCTCCTCAGGCATATTTATTCCCCTGATGAAGAATCCATTGAAGGACTTCTCTCCAGAAGATATCACCTTTGGTGAAACCATAACCAAAATGAAGGAATACTTCAAATGGGACACCTCACAAATGTCTGATACTCGAAAAAGGTATTTTGAACTATTACAAGTGGAATCTCCCTCCCCTTCTGCTATTCCACCTGTCATTCCTGCCTATTTAGATGCTTTTCTTCAGCATCAGACACCAGATTCTCAGCCACCTGCCCTTAAGAGGCCTTACCGCTTCTACAAGGTGCCTGATGACCAGAAATTTCTAGTCAAACCTCCCTTGGAAGATCCTGCTGCGATTGCCATTTCACCAGATAAACAATCCAGACTCATTCCGTCTGCTTCTTGCCTACGGACAAAGACAGCAAAACAATGGATAGAACTGAAAAGGTTTACCCCTCTTCCACATTGGCCATTAGAGCCATCAACTGTCAAACCCATGTGACCAAATATGCTCTGGACCTGGTCTCTCAGGATGCTGCTCTGCTGGCTGTTACTCCAGACTGCCCCACTAAATCGGACATCTCTTCTAAACTTTCTCTGGCTGCCCAAGTAGACAGACACTCCATTAGATGCAGTTATGCTGCAGAGGCCTCTGCATGCTCTGCAGCATCTGCCACTGTACTCTGGAGATATTATTGGCTTTGTCTGCAACACTTAACAGAAGACCAAGTCTGAAATCTTAGATGCCCCTTTGGACCCTAATTTCCTGTTTGGTAAACAGTCAGCAGACCCATTCAAAAATCTGCAGGAAAAGACTAAGGAATTACAAGACCTCAAACATCTTCTGGTGTCCCCTATTTCTAAATATTACAGGAATTCCCTGCCAAAGCCACCTTTGTCAGAAGAAACCTTGCCCCAGCTTGGGCCTACCTCTTCCAGGCACAGAAGAGGGACCAGAAGACAAGCCCCTTCCAGGCCAGCTATCTCTCAGCACCTCCCCCCCTAGACAGCCCTTTCAAGATAGAGGAGGCCCTAACAATGCGTGGCTGCCTTGCCCTCCTTTCCCTTTCCGCCTGCCTCTCCCACTGCCTCCCCTTTTGGAAAACCATCACCACAGACAAATAGGTTCTGGCTTATTATTCAGAAAGGATATTTCCTCTCCCGGAAAGAAAAGCCACCCTTAAGGGGTGTCCCCCCCCCCCCCCAAAACTGACACCTCTTCCCAGAGATTGACAGACCTTCTGAACTTGGATACCATAGAACCTGGTCCCCAAACAAAGATGGAACATGGAGACAGATTCTAGACCTTTTCTTCTTAAACCTAGTCTTAAGTGCCCACTTGCAGAATGTTGTCCCTACCAAATTTACTCTGTCATACCAGCCTAGGCTTTCATGGCCACACTCTACCTGAAAGAAGACAATCTGCACATAGCCATTCTACCTTCCCACAGAAAATTATTACGCTTTTCTGGACCCTCCTCTCACTTTCAATTTACTGCATTGCCCTTTGGTTTGTCCACTGCCCCCAGAGTGTTCACAAAATGCCTGGCACCTGCCATAGCCTATTGCAGAACACAAGGGATCCAGATTTACCCCTACCTGGATGACATCCTGATCCTAGCAGACTGCAAGAAAACCCTGTTAATCCATTTAGAGTTCAGTGTGCCTACTACAGACTAGGGTTCACCCTCAACTTCCCAAAGTCCTCCTTGACCCCAGAACAAGACAAAATATTTCTGGGTTGCAGGATCAAAACAGACATAATGAAAGTCTTTCCACAGAACAAGGTCAGCTCCCTGACCTCCCACTTCAAAGCTTTGCTGCACACCCAACAAATAACTGCAAGGCAATTCCTACGGACCGTGGGCTTAGTGGCAGCCACCATCCCTGTGCTACCACTAGCCAGAATGCACATGCGAAAGCTACAGTGGTATCTAGAAAATATATGGTGTCAGCACCAACCTCCTCTAGAGCAAGAAATCACTCTCCTGCCCTGCCTACAGTTTGGATTAAAATGGTGGATTCAGCACGTCCAGCTAAATCCGGGCCTTCAACTGCAGCTACCTCCCCCAAACCAGTCCATGCATTTAGATGCTGCAGATTCAGGATGGGGAGCCACAATGGCAAGCTACAGGGCTCAAAGTGGCACCTTTCCTTAAAGAACAAACACATCAACATGAGAGAAATGACAGCAGCCCTTCTGGCACTGAAAGCCTTTCTTCCACTCCTATAACCAGGTGTTGTCCAAATAACAGACAATACCACAGTTATGTGGTACCTCAACAAAGCAGGGAGGGACAAAAGCGTACGACCTTTACAGACTAACCTTACTAATCTGGTACCTAGCCTCACAACACAACTTGCCCCTGCAGATATCTTGCATCTTCTCACAGGATAACAAACAAGCAGACCTTCTCAGCAGGACATAATCTCCACATCACGAATGGATGCTGGGCAGGAATGTCCTTCTAGATAGTCCACCGGTGGGGCACACCTTGTAGATTTGTTTGCCTCCCCCAAGAACAGACAACTGCAGACCTTCTGCTCCAAGACCTTCTCTCTACTAGCTTGGAGAGTAGACCCATGCAGCATTTCATGGAAGGGAAAGATGTTCTTCGTGTTTCACTGTTGCAGTCATTACATTTGAGTTACCTGCCTGCAGGTAGCCCTGAGCCAGCCTGAATATCAAAGTATTGGATTCTTGCGTCGGATGCGGTCTCCTCTTCCATGACGTCAGGTGTCAGGAGTATAAAACATGCAGCAGATGCCATTTCATCAGTCTTTACTGCTGTGCAGTGCCCGAAGCACAAGCAGTTTGCAAGTGCCGGTTGGCCTACTGAAATTTTCATTTTAGAGTTTCAGAACCAAAGTCTTCAAAAAAGCTAAGTACCCCGTTGGAGTTCCTTTTTCTTGCTCTTAACCAATGTCAGTAAAAGTTAATTGTATTACCTGTGGAAAGCAAATACCTCAAAGATTTTCATTCGTACTGCATTCCTTGCTTAGGCCGAGACCACAATGTCCCTTGCTGTCAGTTTTGTGCCTTATTCGACCCCCGAACTAGTCGTCTATTTTTGCAGCAAATTATTTTGGTACTCTGTTTAACTATCTAGAAATGGCTTCAGTAAGCCATCCGACTACCGACATTCCGAAAAAACGTAAAGATAAAGACGGTGACAGACCACATAGGTCAAAAACTGCCGACAACGCTTCCGTTCAGCCAGTCGCCAGTTTGCCTGTACTAGATGTGGCACTTTCACAGCCCCTGATACCTGCTACTTCAGATTCGCAGGCCTCTACTGAGACCTATATGCCGTGAGATGCTTCTCCGACTATGGAACCTGCAGATGTCTCTACCTTGGATGGTTCTGGAGCCGCTGTGCAGGCACCAGCTTCTGAGCGTGTATTCAGGCCTACAGATTTGCATTTCAAACTGATGCCATCTTCATCAAGGCCTAAAACTCGACCCATGCCTAGAAAACAGACGTCCAAACTGAATGGTCAGGCCCATATGCCTAAAAAACAAATGCTTAAAATGGCTGAAGACCTTATTGCTTTAATTAGGGTAAGCCAGCCTCCCCCCTCTGAGAGACCTATAACTGATTTTCCTTCTAATTCTTCTGATCAGGATTCTGAAATTTCTGTTTCTTCTGATTACCAGGATTTGCCCTTATCCACCTATGAGGATTTTGATGCTGAGGATTCCATTCACCCTGCTTCCCCTCCAGAAGATTTTTCTTTTGGTGAAACTTGCACACTCGTAGGGAGCATTTCCGCTGGGAAAGCCAGGATTACTCTGACTCCAAAGAGAGACTTGGGGAATTCTTACTCCTCCCTCAACACATGCCCTTAGCTATCCCTCCTTATGTTCTTAGTGTTTCACTGTTGCAGTCATTATATTTGGGTTGTCTCCTTGCAGGTATCTTGGGTCCTGCGTCGGTTGCTGTCCCTTCTTCCATGACGTCAGGGGTGTAAAACATGCAGCCAACTCCATTATGTGAGTCTTTCTTGTCGTGCAGTGCCTGAAGCAGAAGCAGTTTGCAAGTGCCGGTCGGCCGACTCCTGAAATTTTCGTTTTTGAGTTTCAGAACCGAAGTCTTCAACTAAAACTAAGTTTCCCCGCTGGGGAAACTTTTTCTTGCTCTTTCCAATGTCAGTAAAAGTTAATAATTGTATTACTTGTGGGAAACAAATACCTCCTAAGGATTTCCATTTGTACTGCATTCTTTGCGTAGGCCCTGACCACGACATACCTTGTTGCCGGTTCTGTGCTTTATTTAATCAGCGCACTATCCGTCAGTACATTTTTGCTTCCAAATATTTTGGATCACAATTTAATTATCCAGAAATTACGTCAGTTAGCAATCTGACTACCAGAATACCTAAAAATGCAAAGAAAAAGACAGACCGTTGAGGTCCAAAACTGCAGACGACGCTTCTAAGCCAGTCGCCAGTTCGCCGGTACTCAGTGAGGCGCTTTCGCAGCCACTGATACCCACTAATTCTGATTCGCAGGCCTCTACTAAGACCCATTCGGAGTCCGGTATGCTGCAAGATGCTCCAGATATGGAACCCGCGGATGTCTCTACCTTGGATGGGTCTGGAGCCGGTGTGCAGGCACGGGCTTCTGAGGGTGTATTCAGGCCTACAGATTTGTATATTAAACAGACACCATCTTCAATTTTAAGGCCAAAATCTCAATCTGTGTCTAAAAAAACGACGCCCAGGCTTCATTTGCAGGCCCCATGCCTAAAAAAATAAATGATCAGAATGGCTGAAGATTTAATTACTCTAATCGGGGGTAGCCAAACCCCCCCCCCCCTTCAAAGAGGCCTAGGGCTGAAATTGACTATGAATCTTCTGAACAGGATTCTATTTCTTTTGACTCTTCTAATGAAAAGGATTTGTCTATACCTACTTATGAGGACTCTGATGCAGAGGATTCCATTCCTTCTGCTTCTCCCCCTGAGGATTTTTCTTTTGGGGAAATTTTACATACCTTAAGGGAATATTTCCACTGGGAAAGTCAGGATTTTTCTGAATCTAAAAAGAGGCTTAGGGATTTTTTTCTTCCTCAGCATAGGCCTTAGGCTATATTTCCTGTTCTAAACATTGTTGATGTGTTTTCGGAATCTAGTATGACTTCAGATTCTCTGCCTCCGGCTCCTTTTAAGCCAGACAGAGATACTACAGGGTTCCTGACTCCCACAAATTCCTTTTCAAAAATCCCGTTGCGGATCCTGAAACTATTTCTCAGGGCTCCAAGGGCATTACGGCTTCTACTGCTAAAAATCCTACCCCTTCTGATAGAGATTCCAGGGCACTGGATAGATGGGGTAAAGAAGGTCTGTACTTTTGCAACCTTGGCAATCAGGGCTTTAAACTGTCAATTCCATATGCTAAAATATCAGCAGCATATCATGGGACTGCTTAAACAGAAAATGTTGATTTCTGACGGTATGGAAAATAGATTTACAGGATTTATTTCATTCAGCTGAACAAGTTGGAAAACATACTTTGCAATGTGGATTTGATTCTTTGGAGGCCTATTGTAGGGCTGCTGTTACTGGGTCTGTGCTTAGAAGGCATGCTTGGCTCAAGGAGCAATCTCTGCCTGATCATGTTAAAGCAAAATTGTTGGATGCTCCTTTGCAACAGGACCGTCTCTTTGGTAATAAGGCTTGAAGTTCTAAAAAAGATTGAAGATGAAGCTAAATCTATGCAAACTGTGAAAGATTTCATACAAGTGCAACCTCTATGATTTAGTAGGCACTGGCCTACTAAGAACTGGTCCTTTCCAGTTCCTTCCAGAGCCACTCAAGGCAAACCCCGACATTCCAAAGGCACCAGGTTTCAGTCCCAAGGGACTTTCAGAACTAAGCAATGGGGTGCCTCCTCTTCCAAATCTGGAAACAACAAGACACCTCCCTATGGTAAACAGTCTCAATGACTTTCCTGTAGAATTACCAAGCACTTACCATTTAGCCGTCCCTTTGGGGGGCAAACTAGCTCTTCATGCAGAAAACTGGCAACTTATAGCCCAGGACAAATGGGTTTGAAATATAGTATCCCAGGGATACAGATTTCATTTCCACATGTTGCCAACTCCAAACGGATGGCCAGACCTGCCCCCAAATCAGTGGGCAGAGGCCCAGAAACAAGTACTTTCCCTCTTAAACATGGGGGCTACTCCTCTAGTACCAGAAGAGGAAAAGGGACAAGGTTTCTATTCCAGACTTTTCCTTGTACCCAGAAAAGACAAATCATGGCGTCCAATTCTGGACCTGTCTAAACACCTTTCTGGACATTCCA
>NC_056726.1:1465668595-1465699780 GCF_019279795.1 Protopterus annectens
TGGTGCATCTAACAGCATTAAAATGTGACAGACTAATGCTCCAGTTTTATGAAAGCACTTGACAGAGGCCATTTTCCTTACTCTTTATTTTAGGACTCAAACAATTGTGTGGATTCCACAAAATATAATTAAAAAATGCAAACTGTATTGAATGCATTGCAGCAGGCTAAGGTACTGCTAGCCATAGAAGACAATCTGCAAATGTGTCTCAGAAGGCAGCCAGCAGGGCACCAAGCAGAGTACAGTTAAGCCAACTCTCTGACTAGGAAATCATTGATAGACACAAGTTAGTTAGAGAACTGGTGTAGGCTGTGTGAGGATTGCTTGCACTACTCATGTATGCATGTAGTCTGCAGGGTAACCCAGTACTGGTAGAAGCAAAAATGTGTCTGGGTTTGGATAGACTGGCCTGTGGGACATTTCATTAGCATATAGGCAATGCCGTAGGAGTACTCCAGACAGCCGCCAATCACACTGTATGATACTTCCTGGCAGTAATGTGCAGGAAAGTGGATGAATACATCCATTTCTAAATAACAGCCATGGAGTGAAGAAATGTCTGCAAACTTTCCCTCGTGTATTTGGTGCAAAAGACTTGTCCCGTATCTCAATCAAAACCCCAGTGGTACCTGATATTGAATGGAACATCAATAGATAGGAATGGCCGTTACTCAACTGTTAGGTGGTGTGCTCTGCAGATAGCCTCATTACCAATATCATGGCAACACACCCCATTGGTCTGCATGATGCAGCAATTTGGAGGGAAAGTGGTCTGATGACCGCCTTCCAACAAGGTGAAATACTAGAAGGGCTCCTTTTTGGTAAGTACATGACTACTGCTTTACAGTAAACAATATCCAGGTATGAATAGTAAGCATGAGGAATAAATATTTGTTTTCATCCCCCTAAAAACAGGTGACTGTGGTTATTCACTGGAGCCTTTGCTTATGACACCATACAAAGCCCCATCAAAGCCTGCTGAGGAATACATACAACACAGTGCAGAATGTGACACGGAGCACCACTGAGTATGTGTTTGGTGTGCTGAAAGCAAGATTCAGATATCTGGACACATCTGGGGTGCACTGCAATATACATTACAAAGTCATCAGACATGGTCACTGTGTGTGCCATGCTGCACAACACGCTAACATCAAAATATGGTAGCCTGCCAGCTGCAGGTTTTGGTGACCGACCCCAAGAACCTCGTATGTCTAATGTGGAGCTATCAGACCTGCCAATGATTAGGAGGACATGGTGGTGAGAAGAAAAAGGTAAGTTCAATGGTAGCTGCAGCCATATTTTCAGGCTTAGGCAACATGGCAGCATCTGACTCGCACCTTTGAGTCGTGACAAACCACACACATAGAAGTACACAGACAAAACAGTGATGTACACACACAAGTGTTGCCCCAAAACAGCACCACAGAACGCAACTAATGCTCCAGATTGAACACCAAACATACTATAAGCATATTATTCACACACATACATATGACGTAACAAGGAACACATCTGGATGTCTACAGCAGGAGTAAAATCACCATAGGACCAGTTTATGCAATGTACAGCACCAAGGAGAGGCCACCCTGGCATATGTGCGACATGCATGTGGTGAGCATAACAGAAGGTGTTTGTTGTACAGGTAGGACAGATCATACATAAATTTAGTGTGCAAAGGTAGCAGTGCAACTGCCATTACCACAATAAATGTAGGTTCATGCATTGTATGGGAGTATATCATAACAAACGTAACACCCTTCCACGGGTGGTACAGTAACACTGATACAGCACATATATCATAGTGATGTGCAACAATGTTGTACACCACAATATGTAGCATACAATAGCACAAGTACTGACAACATGTCAATCACCGACCAAAATGCAGCATACCTGACGTCACAAAATATATGTCACAAATAATACAATACTACACTATACAGATGATTGCTGCACTCAGCCATTCAAATGAAAGCATATATTTATAAGCCTAGCCAAGCTTCCCAAATGTATCCTGCAAATGTATGTGCCTTAGAGGGTATTTTAATGTGTATATGTAAGCTAGAGCAAGATTTACAGGCTGCCACTGTCCATTAGAGACATAGGAACTAGACCTGGGGTGTATTTCCAATTCCCCATCCACTTATTTTCAGTCATGCAGAGCATCAGTGACGGGCAGTACACATCGGCTGTGGCACATGCATTATTGTGTGGGATACGGCAACATAGGTACATGTGTGTGTAAGCAGAAGAAGTACATGTCAGAAAGAGGATAACAAAGGGAAATATGTAAACATAGGTGCATGTTATGCTGAGGGCGAGGCATTTAAAGTACCACAGTAAAATGCCACAGGTAAGTATCAATCAGTGCTGGAATAGTAAGGTAATATGCTGATGATCTTAAGAAATGCTTGCTATATATGTCAACTATTAAGAGATGCAAACCTGAAAGCAGAGTGATTGTCATATTGAGCAGTGCAGTTGTCAATATTTGAAACTAACATATAACAATGACAAATATGTACAACATAAGACAACATGAACGCAGTCAGATCAATGAACAGAAAAACTCTGTGGCATTAGGTGTTTGAGAAACCACTTACGGATGTAGTAGGCAGTGGCCAGCACAGCAGTCATCATTGTCACAGGGTTACAATGGCACAACAGCTCACACATTTGATCATATGCCAGTGTTCCTAATGCAGTCTAGGGTGCCCACACCGATGGCTCACACAGTGGTCTTGCCTGCCCCTGCCATGTCTGGAAATACTCGGCCCATGGTGTTGTACCAAGGAACAGGTTGTGATGACATTAACAATTTGGGACATGCTGTGTGTAGGAGAAATACTGTGATGTGTCTGCCTGGGTTCTGAATAGGTTGACTAACAGCAAATATGTGTGCATATTACAGCACAGATAATGATGTACAAGGGCCATGTGTGGGTCTATTGAGTGGGGGTCTGCCTCTCCCTACTGGAGCTAATCTGCCCATTAAGTTCAGGGCACATACCCAGTTTGTACTATGACATTGCCCTAGAACAGCTATAAGAAAGCTTTCAACAAAGCATGCAACAGATACCACGCTATCATGCTGTGCAGCCAACGCTGACATAACCTCTCCATGTCTGCACTTCTGGCCTTCATATAACACATGCAGCTGGTGTGCTACATGATTGGTAGCATGGGTAAATGTATACATGTTAGTGCCACAATGTTTCTGTGAATGTTCCATGTGTCTGTAACAGTAAGCATGCAACCTCGGTTATGTGTCCGTGCACATCAGCTACACACTGGGGAAGAGTCACCATCACTAGCAGACTCAACATGGGACAGCAGGTCATGTGCATTATCTGATGCCCCCACATCAACAGAATGGCCGGCCATAACATGGCACATCTGACTGTTCCTTTCCATGCCGGACAATGAAACCATTTCCGTATCTGGCCTCACTATCAGACTGAAGCACATTACTTCCTACCTCAGGGTCAGTGGATTCGCTACTTTAGGAGGGAGGAAGAGGATGTCCTGCAAACAGACAGATAAAACATGTCCCCTTCCAGGCCAGACAATGAAACAAAAATAGTACCCTGTGTGCCACTGGCCACACTATCATATGTATTCTCACTGTTTCATTGTAAATTGCTTTTCCAATATTTTCTAAACCCCTCTGATTCCTGCAGTTACCATGCACTATTTTATATTCCTTACTAATTATCTATTTTTAACAGTAGTTTCTGTTCTAGATTCAACTGAAAACTTTACCAGAGCAGTTCTTTCACTTAGGATCCCCCCTTTCCTCTTGTCTATACTCTATCAATCTCTGACAAGGAAGGCAGTCTGTAGCCTTTTCCACCCAGAACCTTTGTTTATTTGCCAGTTTTCTCCAATAAATTCTAGACCCCTCTTGCCTATTATCTGCACTCTTAGTTGCAGTTATCCCTAATGACAAAAATCTCCATTCTTGTGTTGGTTTAGTTCTGAGAATATTTTCAGCTATATTTTTGTGAGGGGATGTATAAATAATTATTTTTGATATATAAAACTGCACTGATGGCAACACAGATGAGGAAAGTCCCTTTTTATTGTAATCGGTTATTTCCTTTGAACTATATTCCAAGTCACAATACTTGTTCTAAAATTGTCTTTTTTTAATATGAAAAGCTTGGATGGCAATCTATCGTGCTCCTACCATCATTTAAGGATTGCAAGATGTGCTACTTTTCCTTATAATATTCATAAAATCATGTGTCTATTATATTTCATTGTCACTCTTTGTTTTTGGTAGAAATATCCTTGGAGCAATATACCTTCTTTTTGGCACTATCCCTTTCTATCTTGACTGCATCATGCAACCTCTACACTACTGCAGCCTCTTTCCATGAACTCATTTTGCAATTAAGCCATCTGTATTCTAGTATAGTAAACATTTATGTTTAGTTGCAATACTCCCTGCATTTGACCTTTAATTGCATTTTGAAATACGTGGGTCAAATGCATACTTGTTCTATGAAGAAAGTTATTCTGCTGGGCCTGCATAAGGAAAACTGCTGGGGCTGAAAAAGAAACCTCCTGATGGCTGCTTGGGTGACAGCTGTTCTGTGTACGAAAGACAAAGGTGGTTGGCAGGAGTACAGGACCAAAAAGAAAAAAAAGTGATGGTTGTGATAATTTTGTTTTTTTGGTTAAGGGAATAATAGAGGACAAGTAATGTGCCTACCATATCATTTGTCATCAGAGTACCTACTGAATGGATCAGCTGTTAATAACCATGTCTTTTAAATCAACATGTAATTATTCAAAACTGCTACCACTATGTCTCATCTGCGGTTGGGATAGGTTCATAGAGGGTTACTAGGCTATTGGCTGTAGGACCTTTATAAGCCTAGCCATGTTATGCACTTGTTCCTTTATTGACCAAGTTGTATGGGCTATATTTGCAGTGTGAATCTATGATCAGCACCAACTGCCCTTATCCAAGTAAGATGTAGGTGACACATCTGGGGTAAATTTATGGTCTTAGATGTTATGCACATGTTAAGACACATTTTTCCAACCTCTCCAGGAATGTGAGCAGGTGATGCTTCATCCATGCCTAGATCACTAAGTAAATCTGGGTCACATGAGATGTAATTAGGACTAACATTTAAAGAACAAACCACCCAGCACCAAAGTTCCATAATATATAATAATAATAAAAAAAAAAATCTTCACCTGGATTTGAATCCATTTAAAAGCTTCCTGATTACCCAAGACACAGATACTGATGCAGGTACCTTTAGCAGGTAGATAGGTTTCTTTGAGCACAATATAAAGTCATATGTAATGAGTTCTTATAAATAATGTAAACCATCTACATCCAATGTATTACTTGTGCTGACTTGTGTGGAAGTAAAAGTTATTTACTTCTCTGGGCTCCTTGTAAAAACAAATTAAAAAAGAAATATATATGACATTACTCCATTTACTTCCATAGGAAAAATATATGTTCCTATTCTTCTGCCACCCTAAAGAAGTAAGAGCATTACTAATTAAAATCAAGTCATGGAAAGCTTCAGGCTCTGATGAGATCACCAGAGATTTGATAAAGATGTTGGGTAAGATGAGGGCGAAACGGTTCCAGAGCATACTCAGCAGTATATTGAGAGGTGTATTCAAGATGACTGGAGAATAAGCATACTCATGCCAGTGTGCAAGAACCAAGGGGAACACACAACTTTTGACAGTACGGAGGCATCAGACTCCTTTACACTACATGAAAGGACTAAAGATGGAGATTACTAAATGAATACAAAGGGTAGTAGAAAGTACGATAGGAGATATGCAGTTCAGATTCAGGCTAGGATACACCAGAACTGACCCAATAAGACAGATAGTGAAGAAGCTAGAGATGAGGAAAGGGTCCAACTGGGCATTCCTAGACTTGGAGGAAACAGATCAAACCATCACAGAACTGCCAAAAAGCATTCTTTGGACTTTAAGTGCCAGAAACTTTGGTAGATTTAGTGCAGGCCACATCCAAGAAGCAAATAATGCAAGCATGAGCAGTGTTGGTCGTAAACAGGGTTTCCCAGTTGGAGGGGGGGGGGGTAATCAGGGTGGAAGAATGAAA
Organism: Protopterus annectens; assembly: GCF_019279795.1. Lineage (NCBI taxonomy): Eukaryota > Metazoa > Chordata > Ceratodontiformes > Protopteridae > Protopterus > Protopterus annectens. The sequence goes on from NC_056726.1 coordinate 1,465,674,708, forward strand.
ATGGATAACACAGATGCAAAGTACGTAACTTCCAAACCTGATGTTATCCCTTTTCATTTTTCCTGACAAATGGGACAGAATTCCCCAGCTGCATGGCCCTTGAGATGCCCTCATGGAAGGATATGCCGGAGTACACTAATGAACCAAAAGCAGCTCTGCTTCTAGAGACATTTGTAATGTGCAACAATACCAAGTGGCTGCAGCACAAATATCAATACAGGTCCTTGCCAAAAAGGCAGATGACATAGCCATAGACTGAGTGGTGGTGAAGAATTGTTCTCCCCCTTATTCTTAAATTTCAGAAAGAAGACTAGTAATTGTATGAACTGGTTAATGTTATTCTCTGTCACCTCTTTAGGAAGAAAGGAATAATTGGTCCATAGACACCTCCCTGTCCTTATGAAAAATAATGTAAGAGGCCTGAAGCGCAGTAATTATTTTTGCTAAACTAATACCTACTAAAAGATCATTTTCCAAGAAAGAAACTTTGCAATAGTCCCTAGACAGATATCCTGAAATGCTAGCAGGACTGCTCTCATCTCTAGGGCATTGTTATGCAACCTGTTCTTCAGGGGGGGGGGGGGGGCACATGTGCCTTGGACCATATCCTCTCCCCCCCCCCAGGTGGGAAGCATCCGTGGTCCCAGTGGCAACTAGGGGTGGAAGGGTAAACGGTTGGCCCAGAAAGAGGGCAACAGACTGGCTCCACCAGTGAATATGACTGGAGATTGGGATGAAGCTTGCTAGAGGGACTAGAAATATGTCAGCTGACATCAAGCCAAGAGCTTGTAGTATATCTATCAACCTATAGCACAAAAATCTGGACAAAGCCTGATAGGATGGGGGTACAAAGGCCCAAAAATAGGGACAGATTTTAAAATATTGCTCTTAGAAAGTTGCTAGAATGACAGATTTTATCTTGGCATGCATTTTTGTGAAGTATATGAAATCTGAAACACAAATGTACATCATTTAGTAACTTCAGTTCTCAGATCACCCCAATGATTTGCCAGAAAATCACAAATTTTATAAGGAACAGATCAAAAGTAAAAGGCAAAAATCTGGACATTCAGTACAGTTGAGAAGTATGGCTTGCAGTACTAATCATGCTGGAGGAGATGGGTGGGATAGAATGGCCTGAACATGGAAGTCTCAGAAATATGATGGAGAGGTAAGGACACCAGCTAAGTTGTAGTGTTCAAGAGGGTACATACATCACTCGATAGGTTGCCAAGTGGCTTACTGACAGAACCCACACTGCAAGTAGCTGACTCCAAATCCAGCTCTTGCCAAGTGGAGTACCTCAGGGTTCAGTCCTGGGACCGCTCGTTTGGCATCTACTTCTTTGAAGTACAGACTAAACACCAAGGGACTCTGGCTAACAAAGTTTGCAGATGACTGCAAACTGGGAGCAATTATTGAATCCCCAAATTATGTGGACACTCTACAAAAGGGCCTTACAGAAACAGATGCTTGGTACCAGAGCCATGGGCTCAAGCTCAGTACCAAGGAATGTATGGTTATCCCCTTTGGGATAAAACATGTACCCGTGAATTACCACATAGATGGCAGTACCCTAAAACACCGTAAGTGTGATGAGACTTACAGGTGGACAGTGGTCTCACCTTCAATTGCCACAGTCAGGAAATCCTCTGTGGCACATCACCAAGGGCTTTTTCATCCAGAAAAAAGGTCATTGTACTCATCCCTCATTAGACCCATTATAGAACACCCCATTTGGTATGTACCTCTCAAGACATATGCAACTGGAAAGGCCACAAATATCTCAGTAAAAGAATCACAGGCCTAAAGTAGAAGCCCTGACTGCCATAAAAACCCCAGCTATACTCTGTCATATTGTCTACACAGAGGCAATCTCTGCTTAATATACAAGGCAATGTCAAACCCAGAGCTGTTGGACATGATGCACAGAAATCCCAATCCCTCAAAGCCACACACTCCAGGGATCTAAACATACTGGAGGGATAGGATCCTGACCCAGAGACTCCCTGGACTCTGGTATAGACTGCCTATACATGTCAAGCAGAGTGCCTCCTTGGCCCTCTTCAAAAGGAACCTTGATGTTTGGATGGGAGAATTCACCCCATGGGAACACAGTCACCCTACTAGACAGGAAACCAGGGAATTATGGCTAGGCTTGTATAGGGCCTAGGGCAGATAGCCTAGTACCAATCTATGAACCTATAAATTCCAGGGACTAGATTTGAGTTGGTATGATTTATCAAGATGCTGCAGATTTCCAATACCTTAAGCAAGTAGTCTCTGGCTTGTAGACATTTATGGTTGCATGGGGTGGTGAGGTACCAAGTGTCAAGATATGGTAACACCTGGAATCCCTTGAGCTGACACATTTGGTAAACATCATGGGTGCTGTGCAGAGTCCAAACTGGTAATGATTGGCTCCCAGCCAAAAAGTGTAGATGTCTCCTGGATCACCTGTCCATTTTATGTGATAGGTATGCATACTGGAGATCTATAGGGTACATCCAATTGTCCTTCCACAGAAGGGGCAGAATGAACTAAAGCAGGCCCATTTGGATCATCATCTATATATGTTTTAGGTTGCTTGGATACAAAACAGGTCTTGCATCCTGTTTTCTTTGGCATTAAAAAGTGTTCGTTCCGAATCCTATCTGGCTGGGAGCTCCTGGGTGACTTTTCTGGAGTAACTTTTGTATGATGTATCTTCCTTCCGATTGGGTGGAATGTCAGGAAGTTTCTTCTTTTTGGATAAGAGGAAGGGAATATGGTATGATGATTTTTTGTGACTTCTGTCCAGCTGTCCTGGATAAGAGGAAGGGAATATGGTATGATGATTTTTTGTGACTTCTGTCCAGCTGTCCTGGTGCAGAAAAATGACTCCCAACTGCCTCCAGAGGTGGCCAGTTGGGCAATACTTCGGCAGCATTGATAGGGCCTATCGGAGAGGGAATCTCAGAAGCCCCGATTCTACAGACCTCTGCATGAGGATGATGTCTTCCATTGAAGTTTCTTCCTCTGGAGGAAGAATCCTCCTGGTTGTCCTGGGGAACAGGTCTGATGGGTTCAGAGCTCAGACACAATAAGAGGTGATTGGTTAGGATCAGAGATACAACAGGATGGTTCCCTGTGCAGAGAACCCTTTCTACCACCTTGAAAGCTGATGGACCAGGGGAACATACCCCACCCCCCCCTAGAACCAGAGCCTTTGAGCAGCCCTGGATTCAAACCTCATGGGGAAAATCAGATAAGAGTTGTCCAGTGGTGAGGCTCCGAGATGGGAGCTGAACCCAACCCCCTCAGACCCAGTGCCAACCTCCCAGAACGGAAACCTGTTCTGATCTGAGGGTATTGGAGCAGAACCAGTCAAGGACATCCTTGGAGTTGAAGTGACTTAGCAGGTGAACTCACAGATACACCTCCATCATACTCAGACCTGGAGGATGCTGGCCTGGATGAGATTGAGAGGGTAGGGCCATTGAGACATCTGATCAGAAAGCTTAGGATCCGAAAAGGGGGTAGAAGGTAAAGGAATGATCACACTAGGAGCAGAGCCTGATCCTAGTAGGCTTGTGGATCAGAAGGCAGCCCAAAAGGCTTTGGAATTTCCTGGAATTCAAGGAAACTGGTTGAAATGTTTGGGAGCGGGTTTGAGCCTCAGAAGCTGGTAACAAGCCTTTAAAATGAACTTTGCGTCTGATAAAAGCCTTTAAAAGAAACTTGTCTGATAAGAGTCCTTGCATTAAATGTAGTGTGAATGGCACAAAAGAATTAGGATGCTCAGCTCCCAGGCAATAGATGGACTTCATGGCTATCTGAGTCTGGGATCTTATGCCCACAAGTACACTTCTTGAAACCCAGCCATAGTAAGACAAGGCAGTGTAACCAGGGGGGGGGGGAAGGTTCGCAACTTGAGACAAAGTTAACACTATGCACTATTTGTTTTAATTTGTAAAGAAAGCCTGAGAGGAAAAGAAATGCCTAATAATGGTACTGACAGGAGTAGTGAAAAATACCAACAATGGTACAATGAGAACACATAGGAGACAAAAAAAAATGAGAACCCTGTCTGAACATGGCAGCAAATGAGATCTGAGAAGAGTTCGAGAGAACAGAGCAGTAGAGAGTATAGGGAGGAGTTCAAGAATTGGAGTGGAAGTCTTACTTATTTGTGAGGAAGGATGAGAAAAGGAACATAAGATCCAATATTTAAATAAAGGACGCCCTTAACAGTCCTTCCTGTGAAAGTTAAGCAGACATCCTCACCCCAGAGTCCCCCCAAAGCCAGGGCTGGTAATTGAACCCAAGTCATCATATTGGCTCTTTCCATCTAGCTAATTACGAAGGGAAAAATTTTTTTCCAGCAGCTGAAGACTACTTACATACTGGATAAACTGCAATCTTATTCAATAACAAGTTACTTCCCCATTCATTCTTAAATGTGGCTGTTCTGTAGTTGTTGTAATGTACTTAGACTACAGGCAGAAATTATCTATTCTGTGGGGCTGAGATATGTTGCTGGTGATAATCTGATGTAGCCTACTCCCTATCTTTGCATCACTTTTGATGTAGATTATATCCACTAACCTGTTTGTCATACTGATGAGGCTTCAAAGGTCCACACAATAAAAACAGTCAAGGTTTCCCTGTAGGTCCATGCCAGTGTTCCAAATGCATTCCCTTTTGCACACTCCTTATTTACCTTTAAATAGGCAAATGTTTTCCTTTGAGGCCTTCTGCAAGGTTAAAGATTTTGCAAGGGATCAGCCCTAGTGACCGCTGCTGGTTGCGACCCTTAATTGATGTCTTGTCCCACCAGCTTCACCATTCTACAGTCAAGATGTTTCAGTAATTCTACAATTCTTGCAATGTTTGAAGCCAGTCAATTTTTAGCTTCTGACCTGCTTCCTCTTTTGGGGAGAGGTCTCCTCCTTTTAGCCACTCTCCAGTGATTTAACACAACCCATTCACATTTTTGTTTTACGTATTCTGTTGGTAGGGATACACTTTTGGGTGTGCACTGAATGTACTATTCTGTTGGTAGGGATACACTTTTGGGTGTGCACTGAATGTAGTATTCTGTTGGTAGGGATACACTTTTGGGTGTGCACTGAATGTATTATACCAATATTTCTTGGTTTTATCTATCACCTATGTGGCTGTCTATCATATACAAGTGCTGCAAACATCTATTCTAATCATGTTCTCCCTACATTTGCTTGTGTTTGCTCTGGGTGCTCCAAGGTATGTGGATTGGACACAACTGTAATACAAAAAGGATTTTTATAGTAGTGAACTGCAGATCCGCCACACAACACAGGCACAAGTCACTCCAGAACAAGTATATGACACCATCATTGTACATGTTGGTGTGAATGAGCTGCACCTCCCTGGACTACATGGAGACATTAAGGAGCTCCAAGCTGGTATGACCCTGACCTTGAGTAGCATACTACTCTCACCTAGAATTATACCACAATACAAAGACAAAATGATCAATTTCAACAGTTGGATAAGCTTCTGGTGTCACTCTGGATCCAGTATCAGTCTGCCTGGGATGACATGATAGACAAGCCTCGCTGTTTAGCCAGAGATGGTTTGCATCTGTCACCCATAGGCTTTTGAATACTGGCCAAGGCTCTTGCTGTTCCCATAATGCTTTAGGAAAGGCTCAAAAAAGCAAACCACCGGACCAGCACAGGTAACCAAAAACTAAGGGTAATGCTACTCAATGCTCGCAGTCTCAACCTCAAAATGCATGCACTCAAGGAACTCTTCAGTCTAGAGGAAGAAAATTTGATGTTTGTGCAGTGACAGAAATGCTCCAGCGAGCACCCCATCACTACCCAGTTACAATTATATACAGTCTGGCCTCAGTTACCAGATTGCAGTACAAAGGGCAGAGGTGTAGCCATATTCAAGGATACCCACATCTCCAGGTTAGTGGTGCAGCATGATGCCCCAGAGATTATCCATGCACAACTATCAGCATAGCAAAACCACATTTTAAGTCGTAGCCTGTTAATTGCCCACCATGTCCCAAGATGCTCACAGCATTCCTTGAGGCATTGGAAAAATATAAAGGTCCTACCCCAACACCATAATTGAGTGATTTCAAAACTACCCTCATATAGACTGGGCAAACTACCAAAGTTCTAACTCCTATGCCCAGCAGTTCATAGAATTTATAAATTCAAGTGTTCTCCCACTAGAGGGAGAACATATGTCACCACAAATATGGGTGCCCATTGTACCACACCCATTACCACTCCCTCTGGTCAGATCAGAGCACAAACTGATAACCCTGGACATCCTCACCCCTCCACCTCCCCCAGTCAAAAGAAACCATTGTAAAAACCTTTTCAAAGCAAGGTTCAAATTAAGTGTCAGAAGTGGAAAGCTTGCAGGAGGATATATCCAGGATGCAGAATCCTACACCAAGGCACTTCTGGATTGCATGGACCGTGCTATCCAAATAAAACCAACACTCCAAGCAAGAAACCAGTCGTGGACCCCAGCCATAAGCAAATTCAAAAGGAGACTTACAAAAAAAAAAAAAAGCCAAATCTCAAGTAGAAAAGTCATCCCTGATCAGCATTAGTAAGATATTTAGGACCCTCAAGTCAACAAAAGCCATTTTTGAAAAGGTTGCTAAGGATAACCATAGAAGGCCTTACGGTTACGTCAAAAACCTAAATGGCAATGCAGGTCTGTTGAGCCAATAGAAAACTGAACAAAATACACTGACCTTGCCAACATCTTGTTGGATGGATTCAGTGCAAATCTCCCCCCACACACACCACCACCTACAGGTGGTATTCCAGGGGATTGTGCAACTCCAGTTAGGGATATGTTGGTTGATAGGCCTCTATCCAAGCTAAAAACATTGCCTCCATAGGAGCAGATGGTGTCCTGGGCTGTGTCATACACATCTTCAAAATGATGTAACCCTGCATCTGAATACTCTGTTCAGTCTCAACAGGATATGTGCCGATAGAATGGTGCACAGTGGTTCCACTGCACAAGGGTGGGCCCACAACAGACCCTGGGAACTACAGACCAATAAGCCTGACCAGTCTGAACTGCAAGGCAATGGAGTTAATTAGGAGAGATTGGGAACCTCACTTTACCCCACAGTTCAGCTTTATCAAGGGCAGATCATGCCTCCCGAACCTGGTATACTTAAGACGGTTACTCGGGCTATAGATAAGGGAAAGGAGGTACACACTGCTTACACATGGATTGCAGAGTGGCTCTCCTATGGATCCCACAAAGTAGCAGGATCTATGCCCAAATCCAGACTAATAATGAGCGGAGTCTCAGGGCTCTGTCCTGGGGCCCCTCCTGTTTGGCATATACTTCTCAGAAGTACAGGCAAGCACTGAAGGGCTGACCAAGTTTGTGGACTGCAAACTGGGTGCTATTGTCTCCAGCTGACATGGATATCCTCCAGAAGGGCCTTACTGAGACATGGTGTCAAAAAATGCATAGTAATCACCTTTGGAAAAAGCAGAGTACCTGCGACCTACCACATAGGAGGTAACCCCTGAAATCTGAAGTAATAAGGGATTTAGGGACCCAAGTAGATAGTTCCTTTGATAACCATGTTGCCAAGGTGGTTAGAAAATCATGTGAGCCATCTGATCACGAAAGGGTTCGTATCAAGATCTAAGGATGTAGTGGTACTCTACTCTTCCCTCAGACCCATTATTGGAGTACAATGCACCAAATGTACCTGGCTAGGCATCTCTAGCAGCTGGAGAAACCAGAGGTACCTCCCTAAGAGGAGTGCTGGCCTCAGTTGCCCTATGCAGCATGATTGAAAAAAAAAAAAAGCTTCTGTTGCATACAGCCTTCAGAGAAGACCAGTCCAAGAGCCATGTCCAACCCAGAACTGTTGAACATGCTCCATCTTAGCAAAAGAAAATCTACTCTAGCTACACGCTCTAGGGATATAAACCTCAGCACAACAATGAATAGAACATGCTGGAGGGATAGATTCCCTTCGCAAAGACTTCCCTTGCTATGGAACAAGGTCCTGATCTACACAAGACAGAGCCCCTCACTACCAATCGAGGAACCTTGACAAGTGGATGGGTAACAAAGTTCACACCAGGGATCAAACAGCTCTAGATAGGGGCCAAGGGTACTAGCTGCTACATCTAGGGAACCAAAGGGGTGGTTAATACCACACAATGTGGCTGGGCTAATATGCAGGGCAGACATGCCAGTACCTACTATGTACTATGAGCCACTTATGTGTACAGCTCATCCAGACAGCATCCATGTTCCTGTATTTTCTAATTTTGCTGGTGTAACCGAAGCACTTTAGTAACTAAGGCAAAAGTGCTTTACAAATTGCTAGTAAAAATATTTCTGCTTTGGTCACTAGAAGGCAGCAGCATTCTATATTGAAGTGCTGCCTTATTTTCCAGTAACAGGTATAGGCCACTAGAGAGCACCAGTGTTCTACAGTGAAGTTACAGGATGCTGTGTTTCCCCCCCCCTCAAACATTTTTACTACAACCTTTGAACACATGCTAGTATATTATGGTTGCACAGCAAGAAACAAAGGCAGAGACAAATCAGTTAGATGGGAAGAATGATTTACTGACTTCCTTTGGTAAAAATCAGTTATAAAAACAGGAAAATGCACAGCCCATGAATAGTTTGTAGAACAGGAATATACAGTAAAGTAACAAGCGCACTAAATTAAACCTATATGTAGGAGAAGGTACTACTAACCAACTAAATTAAACATATGTAGGAGAAGGTACTACTAACCAAAGTGTACTATTTGAATAAATAGAATTACAAATATCAAAAAATTTACTTATCTGACAGGTCTTGTATACGACAGTTTTGCAGATGCAGATCTGAAATAGTGAAAACTTGACTAAATCTGGGGCAGACAATGAATGATTGACCCACCTATTCTGTCCATTTCATAGTTTTACTTCCGAGGACTTTCCATTGCTGTTCAATTGACTTGCGTCAATCTCAAGACCAATATGTAGTCACTAATTTGCATAGGACCTAGAAGACTTTGCTGCAATAATGGGCCAAGTGATTGGGTTCCCATTGCCCAGACAAAACTAGTCAAATTGACTTCTGCCTAGATGTAGCCTTTTCTTTGCCGTGGGGAAATACTGGAGCAGAACTATTCAAAGCATTCACCAATAAAGAGCTGTTACTACCTAGTCAGTTTTCTGTTATGGACTCATTGCAAGATGGCAGCATGCCCCAAGCTAGTAAGCTGACAATTATGTCAACTCTGAAATATTTAATTGATCTATTTCTCGGAGAACTTGGCACCTATTTGAACTCTTATGTACTACTTTAAATCATGGTAGTAACAACCTCCTCTGCATTGTTAAAACTGATGTGTTGGAATTTATACTGCTCTCGAACAATGAACTCCTGGAAATTCACAAAGTACCTAAAAAACAGGACTATAGGAAATTGTGTCCGATATTAGTTTCACATCATAACTGTCTACTCACTGGAACTTTGCCATGGGTATCCCCTGAATTAGGGTTAAAATTATATTAAACCAGCTCCCATACATGGCTCAGAAAAACATCTGTTGCTAACATCTAAGCTATACCAGGTTGTTTCAGCACTTGAAACATTACAAGTAATCTTTGGACTTCTGCAAGAAAATGTCCCTTTGTTCAGTGAGACTTTTTTTTTGGGGGGGGGTTCTATGGGCAATATGCATCTGGATAGCCAAAGCAGTTTGCTGGGACATGAAGGCTGCATGCTTCCTGCCAGTTTACACACAGGGTTAAGGCAGTAGTAAAAATGAATGTATTTTGTGCAAGCCATGTGACCCATTTTGTACGTACCTGCACTGGTAGGCTGGGTCACTAAACAAGTGAGGAAACATGTAAATGCTGCAAACAGGGAGAGTGCAGTATGGCTGCTTAATGGAAGTAATGCATTTCCAAAAGTGAAATATGAAGGACTGAAAGGTAAAGATTAAGGCAAATCTTTTTTTTGCAGAAGCTGAAATCAAGCTAGAGACTACCAAGATCTATGAACTTTGTGCATACCTTTCAAATGTCCAGACTTGCCTCGTTTGTATCCATTCCCACAAATCTACCAAGATCTCACTAAATGACAATTACCAGACCCCCCATCCTTAAGAACATCATGTCAACACCTTTACAACACCCATGATGTAGAGTGCAAAATTTGACCCCATTTCTGGCTCTAAATTTCTTGGGCTAGGTGGAGAGGTATGCCTGTATGCAATAACCTCCACACTGCTGAAACAGGATGTAGACTTGCACAAAACAATAATTAGTATGAAAATTCTGTAACTTAAAGTCTAGGCACAAGCTGTTCCAGTATGGCAATTCCTTCTCAACTAGGTACCAGGACTCAATCCCACCATTTGTCAGCACATTGAGGGCTAGACAAGACTGCCAGGGTCTACTTTAAAACAGATTAGTAACTTATCTTTAGAATTTGTTTGACCTTTGTAAAGGGACTGAGTGGATATTCTCAGTGGTGCAATGTTTGAGCAAATCACAGGGATGATCTGAATTCACTGGAACTACTAGAGCCAAGTAAATCTCCCTCACTAAAAAAAGCCCTCACCAACATCTGCCACTTTAGTATACACAGCAAACTTGAACAGTTTTACTCCCATCTTACATGGTATGGCGACCACTGCATACACAGCCCATTGCAAACCCCCCCCCCCAAAAAAAAGAAACTAATCCTACCTGGCAGCCCTTACAAGGCTAATGTTGTCCCTCCTCATACAGTGTTTTTCACTACTCTAGCCAGCCATCCAACTTTTACTAGATAGGGAGCTAGTCATACTGCAGTGATAAGCATCTGAAGTATCTGTCTTGAGGAGGCCAAGTCAACCCTCCCCCCCAATGTAGTCTGTAGGTTCACCAGCAGACTTTGCAGCCACAAACTGATCTTCAGGATACAGCAATACAAATGCAGGCATAATCTCAAATGGATGAATTCTGAAGTATCTGCTCTATTCTGCACAACATTAAGTTCACCCTTAAGAGCAGGGAGCTGGTCTAGGGCACCAAGGTTCAATTTTAGCCAGTTTAATGTATATAACTGGACCAATAGTTACTGGATGGCATCCTGGACAGAAGCAAGCTCCCACTTAGCCCATGGCTGTATCACCCTGTTTACAGAACACTGCTGCACAGTACTTGACACTTGGCCACAGGCAGAGTTACAAAACTCCTTCCCATTTTTTGGATCACCTAACCAGGTGTGTGATCCAGTAGATCTGGTGCTTTATCTCTAGACATGCCAAAAGGTAATGTACACTTGACAATGCCATTGTTCCCCTTGATGACATGCATGTTTAAAATACAAGCAGGTAAGTAAACCAGACTGTAGAATTTTAAAAACAAGGGAATGCAATCACAAATTATGCATACAAGATTATGGGGGTAAGCCTACTGCCCCCACCAAACCTTTTGGTCCCTCAGTGCTGCAATACAGTTTACAAGTCATATTCTCCTCCAAGTGGCACTGTATTACACAAGCTGAGCGTGAAAGGCTCAGAGCATCCTACCAATTAGAAACTGTTAAGCCTTGCTTAAACCCAAGACTTCTGTGCTGCTTACCAACTGCCCCCTTCTGACCAGTGGATTACACATCCTCCTAGGAAAGTAACACCCCCCCCCCATGAGTGTGTGAACAGACTTCTCAAAACAGCAGAGGCTGCCAGTGTGTCAGAGGAACAAATCCTAGGTTTTGGGGATGTTGTGGAATCTATAAATACCATGTAATTATTAGAAGCAGGCACTGCCACATGTCTAATTGTTATCCCTTCACCTACACATCTACCCTCTAAACAAAGGCACAATTTCTACAAGAAAAACCCTGTGGGGCAAGAGGGATTTTAACAGTTGGTCTTACTGCAGAGGCCAAGTATCAGCCCGCCACAAATGGTTATCTACACAAACCCAATGTGTAGTGTCCCCACACCCCCAAATGCAGAGCTGGGGGGCAAAGCAGTTCTAAGGAAACGGCCAGTTTCAGGGCAACAGATAACTTTGCTAAGCTGCATCTAACCCATTTCCCAAACAGGACAGGAAAACATCCTCAATGGCAAACAGCTATCAGGTGGACACCCACTTTTATCCGTCCCAAAAGTCCATGTCAATTCAAGAATGGGTAGTGTCTTGGCAGTGGCACCTGTCAAAGAAACACCTTTCAGAAAAAAGGACAAAAACCCCTCTGGCACTACTTATGCTTTTAGGGTAGCCTCTCCAGATGGACAGCCACATTAGGACCAAAACCAAGTAATGTTCTAACCTTGATTTTAAGCCCCCCACCATCAGTATTAAGATGCAAAGTCACAATATGCAAATACAACATTTACCACATCCTCTAAAAGACAGGAGGCATGCAGGCAAAACAGCTGTAGTTACTAGTGCACAGAACAAGTCTGCACTTAAGATGTCTTACTGCATGCTCCCTTATGAGCAACTAAACCATATGCCTAATTGGGGGGCAATAACACTTACCTTTGTACTCTTCTGCCCATAGTATTGCACAGCTTTAACTTCTGGTAAACCTATGGAGCAATCTGGTGCAAAACTTGGATGTAAAGTTATGCAACACTATTTAGTTTGTTGCAGAACAATTCCACCTCCCAAATAATGGGCTAGCTCAATGCCCCACCACAAAACAAACATTCAAGGGATAGTACCAAGATGGGACAGACAGGTCAGAATTTATTCCCTTTTAATGTTACAATAAAACCAGAACATCTGTTTAAAACGTTAGAAAACTGCAAATAAAGTTTGTGCTGAAGGTATTTACAGACTTGTTACAGCAAAATAATCCTCACATTTTACAGCTTGCACTCACCCCCTCAATTAAAAAATAGTGGACAGTCTTAAAACTGGTCAAGTAAGATATTAAGAACTACCAAACCCTAACAGTTTTAACCATTTCTATAAAGCACAATAAATGAGAAAGCAGGTGTGAATACTATGAAAGATGGCAATTCCATTTCAATCTCAAGATCACCTTCATGAAAATATATTTAAAACAGTAAACGTCAAAAAGTATGGACAGCCCAAGCTTTATACAAAGTGTTTAGGCAGGTTCACTAAATTCAGTTCCATAGTCTTCCTTGCTAGACTTGGGCGACCACAAAGTACCTTTGTGACAGCTTTACAATCCAAAGTCTGGTTTGTCGCCAATAGAGTTCTTAAGTCTCCCCCAGAGTTTAATTCTATGCTACTTCATATTTAATTGGGAGAGAAAAGTCTCCAAAATGTCAAGTGAGCAAAGCAAAGGTCAGGTGGGATGGTCAAACCTTTTTTTTTTTTAAATAGTCATCATTCAAGTCTATATTACTCCTCTGCTAGCTGTGCTGGAGTGCTACCAGCATCCTCTGTAGATGGGGCTTTTGAAGATTCTTCTACAGTCTCTGACTTAGCTTCAGTACTAGGAGACACCTCCTCCTCCTGCTTAGCAGGGGGCTCATCTGACTGCACATCTTTGTTCTCCTCTGTAGTTTGTCCTTCAGTAGCTTCTGCCCCCTGACAAGCCTCCTCCTTCGCTGCACTTGTGTCAGTGGTGGGATCAACTTTTGCCTCTGCTTTGTCCTCCGAAACAACCTCTTTTGCATTTTCTTTGGATTCTTGAGCCTCGCCATTCTTTTTGCTTTTTTTAAATGGATTTGAACTCAATTTAAAGGACTTTTTGAAAGAGAAACGCTTCTTTTTCTTCTTTGGAGTTTCCTTTGTGCCCTCCCCTTCAGTTTTGCCATCTCCCTCAGCAGCTGGTGCTGGTTCTATGGCATCTGCGGATCCATCCACTTTTGCCTCCTTTGTAGGCTCCGCAGGGCCGTTTCCACTAACTGGGGCAGCATCATTTTCTGTCAAGCCGCCATTAATCTTCACGTGTCCATTCTCCTACAAATAAGAAATAGCATTAGTTCGTGTAAGAGCTCAATACATGCTTTAACTTCTGCATTTCTCAAATAACTGCTAAAGTTAAATCAATTGTCAGTTACGATAGCTTTAAAGCAAAGAAATAAGCATTAGTTCGTGGTAAGAGCTCAATACATGCTTTAACTTCTGCATTTCTCAAACTGCTCAAGTTAAATCAATTGTCAGTTACGATAGCTTTAAAGTCCACTGAAGTTAACCACCCATTCGTTTAAGTTATCTACAACAGGACATTTTTCTTGTCCAAAAACTTAATCCACAGGGCTTGCAACAACTGCTCAGATCTCCCGCTACAAACTTTACACCTACAATCGATGCAAAGCTAGAAATTCAAGTTTGCAGCTAATTCTACTAAAATTAGAACACCCTCATTAGACAGGTTTGCCCACGGAGTAAGTTACTGCAAACACGCGACATGTATGCCGGATATACCATTTTTATTTAGGATGCTATGCATTAAGCTATCCAGTCTCATCTCTTGTACAGGCCAAGGACACTGCACAGTTCGCATTCATCTTTAATGTTAAGAAATACGCATTCGACACTGCAAATTACGAAAATCACACCCATGATGTAGCCTCTCGCCACGAAAGGCCACTAAGAGGCGCTGTTACCTCAGCATAGACCACAAAGGGGGAGGGGCGGCTCTTGCAAGGAACAAAAGAAATGCTAAAACAGCATAAGGGAGTATATCAACATATACCCCCCCCCCCCAAGATACTAGTTATTACGATACGGGATCAAAGAAAATAAATGGATAGTCTCTTGAAAGGGGTTTTGGCACTGCACATCCCAGACTACAAGATCGTTGAGCCAAAAAGCCTGCACTCGAGCACCCAATAAAGCTAGAGCAAGCCCATACTGGTTTGCTACCCTAATCCTAGGACCACTAGGAAACCGCCCCCTCCACTAATGCAATAGACACCTTGTTGTAGGTCACACCTACATGAAGTAGAACATACAACGTACCCCTTTTCCAACCGGTACTGAGGCACCGACTGCAATGCGATCTCAAAAAAGGGAGGACGCACCTGTTCAGACTGAAGCCCCCATAGACAGTCTCGTATAGCCGGACCCAACCTCCCAGTTAAAAAAACTAGCACCTTACAGCTGCCTCCACAGAACACAGAAATTGTTAGCACGCGCTTTGGGTACATTTGCATCACCCGCCGCCGAGACGCGAGCTTCTTTGTTCTCGAGACATCGCTGCTCAAATACATAGTCTCCCGCCAAACAAAGGAGTGAAAAGCCACTGTGCGCACTGAAGGTAGTCTACGCAGAACCAAAAGGATGTTACAAGCGACCTCACGCCATAAGCATCGAGGAAAAATCGACAACCAGTCAAAAAAATATAACTCCTACATTAGATAAATGGTATCCAAACGCACGACCACAACAGGTCTGTATAAAAGACCCATTACTCCACTCATAACACAAACGAATAAAAACACCCAACCCACTTCTACACCAAAAAGCTTTAAAATCCTTACCTGTCCGTTTGTCTTTGAGGGAGAACTCACTGCTCCATCAGCAGCATTCTCAGCGACCACATCTCCTTTAGCAGCCTTAGAACCCTGGCTTCCCATGTTCGTACTTTTGTCGAAAAAGGGTCAGAAAATTAAAAAAAAAAAGACACTTAAGCCTTCCTACACTTGTGGAGAAACAATTTAAATAGCCAAATAGAAATCCACACTTCGAAGACTAATAAAAACTGAGCACAGTCAGTCCGAAACCACTAGTAAAAGGAAAAAAAAATAAAAACGAGAGAATAAATGTCCAATAGTAACCCCACAACCACTACGACAACAACATTACATACCCAGAAAATGTTGGAGTAGGATCGGAGAGGCGAGTATAAATAGCAGAGGAGGGTAACTAGAAGTCCCGACTCCCTGTATCTGATTGGAAGGTGGAGCCGCAGTAGCAGCCTCCAGCCAATCACCTACCACTGAAAGGAGTAGATGGATTGCCCCGTAACGCTAACTGTAAAAACAAGGTTTGCACCTGTGCACGCGGGGAGCGGTAATGACGTTATCTCTTCCTTGTAAATCTAGAAACAGAGTACATTTGGTGAAGTACCCGCAGGAAGTGGGGATTCCCGATAGTTAATTGCCACTCCCTTTTTAAGTCATATAGGGTTGACAGGGGTCGTAATGCCGTGAATTAGAGAGCTGGGAAGGGAAGTTTATTTATTTAATTATAGCTACTGACCGATAGCTGGCATCATTGTATCACCAGGTGACTGAATTGAAGTCGAGCCATTGTTGGTTTCTCTTGAAGGGTGTTAACAATAGAGGTGTATTTTATACGCGAAGAAAAGTTTAGGATGTGAGAAAAGACCAGCATTACTGAGATTCTTGGGGAAACGCTTTATTCCTGACACGCTTGTTTTAATGTTGTGGTACTTTCTTTTGGAGAATGTGTGGTTTTACTTTCAGACTCTCCCCCTACGTTGATTCAAATCAAACTCCTTGGTTCTTGGGAGGGGGACAGCTGAAGGATGATAGTTTTCATTCCGCTTCCTCTATAGTCCTTTGCTTCTGTCCGCGAGGACACCCCCCCCCCCCCAAACCACACACACACACGTGGACACTGGATGTGTGCGTGTGAAGAAACAGGATACGCTTTTCATTACTTTCCTTCACGGGTATGTCATGGGTTAAATTATTTGTATTTTTAGTTTTGGTCACAAATTGTTAAATCGCGGATTCACACTCGCGTCTACCTTCTTCAGTCTGAGAGAGCACTTAAGCCATGGTGGGGGTGGGGTTGTTACTATAGGGCCTCTCCTATTGTGGGATTTATCTCCATCACAATGTAAAACGAATTTCATTCTGTCTATTTGTTAGTGTTTACTTAAGAATAGTTAGCTGACGTTTTGTAAATATGTATACGGGAGCTGGGTATTATCTGCTCTAATCGTAGACTCCGCCGTTCCCACGTCTACAAGTTTCGTTCTGTTCAACTTTAAATCTATTTCTTTGCTTTTTTTACTATAATTTGGTTTCTGAGGTAGTGCACGGATCCACTATGTCTGGTCGTCGTTTGGGGTAAAAAACAAAAGTATTACTAAAATTTAATACAGATAACATTACACGCATTTAAACACAGATGAGGTACTAAAGAATGTGCCAAGCTAAACAAATATAGAATACAAACACAGAATGACTTAAAGTATCTGTATGAGTTTAGATTGGAGGAAAGAAACGTTTCACAGAAGTGGATATATTTACAATCATCTGTGGCTGTGAGCTTCCTAACAGTAAAATTAGGGAAGAGAAAAGCATAGAAAAGGGATTTGAAATGTTGAAGTTATGCCTATGTTTGTGAAGAAATGCGATTTTTTTGCAGTCTTTGAGGAATTTCAGCAGCTGGCTTCTGGACTGATGGTCTGTATTTGTAGTACTTTTTAGAGTAAGAGGATAGAACAGATGTTTGTTTTTATGTGCTTATTTTTTTTCAGAGTATTGTTCCCGAATTTTACTTTATTTTTCTAGTGTGCTAACTCCCTACCACCAATCCGTGCCGTCCATCATCTTCCTCTGATTGGACTGTTGCTTGTTTTGTTCCCTGTTTTTTTGAGTACTGTCTGCTTCCCACTTTGTCCCATGGGGCTCATCTTTCATTCGTCAGAGATGAGTCTGTCAGCACCTACAGTCATAGATGACTAAGTTTAGGAGCAAGAATTGTCTGGAGGAGGAGCTTACATATAGACCGACATAGGGGTAGATTATTTTCTCCACCCCTGTTTTCCCATAATACATAGACATACATAGATTCATACTAGGCTAACTGCCCTTGCGAGCCATTTTAAGACTAGGCAATTATTCCTTGTGTGATTCAAACGCTGCACCTTGTTTTTGCATGGCAAACACCTTAACCATTAGGCCATCCTCCCAACCTTGACAGGCTAACACTGGGAAACCCAAAGGACCATCCTATGACTCATGCATACTTCTTTCCATGGGTTGAATATAGTTAGTAAACATAGATAGTTCAGAGAGCTTGTTCGTTTCTACATGTATTACGTACACTTATCTACTCTGGAAATCCGCAATGCAATAGGTCAGGCTGCGTCTTTCCCCTCTAATGAGCAGCTCCGCTCTGACCTCTCACTGTCTCTTATTCCAGCTGCTTCCTTTATCACCCAAACTGCTAATCAGTCTTGGGTTGTCTGGGTCATAGTCCTGGTTTTATCCTTCTGTTCCATATAGTTGGCTTATCAGATTGCAGGATCTGTGCAAGTTCACAATCTGATGTTGTAAATCTTTGTTAATTAATTACAAATAGGACCTTGGTTCCGTCCTCTGAACCGATATGGCCGTTTCCAAACTAACGCCAGCCAAAAACTCTCAGCTAAGACCTACCCATAATGTCTCTCTCCTAGTTACTCCAGATCTCGTTTGCCGTGTTCCTAGTCAGACGTGCTAGCCATCTCTCTCAAAGCTAAGTAGAAAATTGTTATTTTTAAGACAGTTTCTCTTCATAGGTTCATATGTAGGTACTAGGCTATCGGCCCAAGGGCCTACGTAAGCCTAGCCAGCAAGGTTCCATAGCTTATGCCACCCAAAAGTTATTTTCCTGTGCCACTGTCCAGCAGAGACACAGAAGTGATCCCCAGGGTGTATTTCCTATTTCCCATCCACTCATCAAGATTTTACTTGAAGAGTGCTAATGAAGAACTTTGCTTGACATAGATGGGTAGCTTGTTCCAGAGTATAGGAGGTCTCTGGGACAGGAATGTATCCCTCCGGCGTGTCCTGTTTATTGTGGTGACAAGGTTTAGGTCCCTAGAGCGTGTAGCTCGGAGGGATTGGGATTTCTTTAGGTGTAGCATGTCCAACAGCTCTGGGTTTTACATAGCTTTATGCTACGGAGTAAAGCTGGAGTTTTTTGAGGCGGTCAGTGTAGGGCATTTGTTTGAGGCCAGTAATCCTCTTTGTGAGGTACTTCTGTGGCCTTTCCAGCTGCTGCAGATGTCTTGTGAGGTACATTCCAAAAGGGGTGTTGTACTCTATAATGGGTCTAATGAGTGATGAGTAGAGGGGAACAATGACCTCTTTTTTTCTTGGATGAGAACCTTTTTATGATAAGGTGTGCCACGTAGAAGGACTTCCTGACTACTGTGGCGATGTGACTATCAAAGGTTTATTTTTTAGTCAAGTTAGCCTTTTCTCACTGTCGCCTATAACTTAATCCTATTCCCTACCCTTTACCTCGGTAATTTAATTTATACCACTATTGGTACTGTCCCATCTCTCCTGCCTTTGACAGGCCCTTCCTTACCAGTTGTGATATTTTTTAAATACCATTGTTGATATTCTCTCCCCTTTTCTCTCCCTTATTTTGTTTTTTCTATAGGATAGCCTTGTTGCCTTACTATGTCAGACAAAGCTAAGTTGGGGTTTAAACAAAGCTAAGTTGGGGTTTAAACAGTGTGACAAGTGTGTGTGTATGATGCCTAACTTGGATATACATGCTCATTGTGTCTACTGTTTGGGCGTGGATCTTATTAAAGCTGACTGTGACATCTGTGCTAGTTTTAGTAATCATACACTAGCAGAATGTAAAAATAAACTTATTTTAAAAGGTTTACTCAAGACACCTGTTTTGGAGGCTCTCTCTGGGTTGGAGGTCTCCCCCCTCCAAAGACCAAAAAACACAAGGAAAACTGGAGTCACTCTGTTCCTGCATCTCTGTCAGTTACGGAACTGAGTCTGCTCCGTACTTCACCGGCGCCCTTGGCACACACCTCTTCAGCACCAGGCTCTGTGTCCTCTCCTTCTTTGCCGTCCATGATATTCTCCCCCTATTTCAGTTCCAACCTTGGCACCACTGACTTCGGTGCCGTCCTTGGCTCTGACATTGGCTCCAATGACTGTACCTGCTTCAGTACCATCCCTGGCCATGGTGCCAACAGTTTCTTTGGCTCCATACATACGGTTCATATGTAGGTACTAGGCTATCTGCCTGAGGGCATGTATAAGTCTAGCCAGAGTGTGTCGGCTTTCGCCACCCCATTGATTAATTAACTGAGCCTCTGTCAAGCAGAGCCAATGAAGTGATCCCAGGGGTGTATTTTCTGTTACCCATCCACTTGTCAAGGCTTCTCTTGAAGAGTGTTAGTGAGGGACTCTGCCTAATGTAGTTAGAAATTTTGTTCCAAAGCATGGGGAGTCTCTGTGACAGGAATCTATCCCTCTAGCATGTTCTATTTATTGTTGTGCCGACGTTTAGCTCACTAGAGCACGTGGCTTACAGTGACTTGGATTTCTTTAGGTGGAGCATGTCCATCAATTCTGAGTTGGACATGGCTTTGTAAGTCAGGCAGAGATCACCTCTGAGTAAGTGATATGTCACTGAGTACAGCCGGAGTTTTTTCAGTCGGGCTGCATAGGACATATGTTTGAGGCCAGTAATCCTCTTGGTGAGGTACTTTTGTGGTCTTTCCAGCTGTTGGAAGTGTCTTGTGAGGTACATCCCAAATGGGGCATTGTACTCTATGATGGGTCTGAGTGACGAGCAGAGGGGCACTATAACCTCTTTATTTCTAGATGCGAACACCTTAGTAATTAGATGGGCCACATAGAGGGATTTTCTAACTACTTTGGCAATATGATTGTCAAAGGAGAGATTACTATCTACCTGGGTCCCCAGATCTTTTATTACCTCTTCTGTATTAAGGGGGCTGCCACATATGTGGTAATTCGTGGGTGTTTTGTTTTTCCCAAATGGGATGACTATGCATTTTTTGGCATTTAGCTTGAGGCCATGACTTTGACACCAGGTGTCTGTCTCCGTAAGGCTTTTTTGAAGGATGTCCATGTCAGCCAGAGAGTCAATTATGGCTCCCAGTTTGCAGTCATCGGCGAACTTGGTTAGCCATAGTCCTCCTGTGTTTGCCTGTACTTCTGAGAAATATATGCTGAACAGTAGGAGTCCCAGAACCGAGCCTTGCGGGACACCACTTGTGACTGGTTTAGAGTCAGACCTGGAGCCCGCTATTCTTACCATGTGAGTTCTGTCTGTAGGCCAGTTGGCAACCCATCTTGTGACATAGGGGTTTATGTTCAGGCTGGTGAGTTTTTCTATAATACCCGAGTGGGGAATAGTGTCGAACGCCTTGGCGAGATCAAGGTAGGCTGTGTGAACCACCTTTCTCTTGTCTATGGCCTTGGTGACTGTCTCAAAGAAGTCAACCAGGTTTAGTAGGCATGATGTGTCCTTAACAAAGCCGAACTGGGTTGGGTCAAGTGTTTGGAGGTTCCCAATGTCTTTGTTAATGAGTTCCATGATGATGCGCTCCATAGCCTTGCAGACCAGGCTAGTCAGGCTTATTGGGCGATAATTACCAGGGACAGTTGTGGCCCCTCCTTTGTGGAACAGAATAACCGTTGCTGTGCACCATTCTATGGACACGTAGCCTGTGGAGAGGCTGAGAGTGAACAGCGTGTTTAGGTGGGAGGTTAATTCGTTCTGTAGTTCGTGCAAGACGCAGCCTGGGACACCATCTGGCCCCATTGATGCTATGTTTTTGGCTTTTGAAAGGGCTGTTTTTACCTGTGCTTCTGTGATTTCCGGGACACTACACTTTTCCGGTATTGTTGTGGGCCCTTTTGAAGGTGTCTGCTCCAAAACTCGAATACCTGCCAAGGACAAGATACTCCCCAACTTACGACCCTTTTTTAAGGTAGAGGTTTAGCCCTTTTCTAGAAAGACCTGATTCTCCTTCAGCAGTCTCCTTTAGATCCACTAGGAGTTTTTCTGAATTAGATCTAGTGTGGTTTGTGGACCAGCTTCTGTCAGCTAGGGGATTGCCCATTCCAGCTAGACCTTTCATCCCTCTTGGCTTGGAATCTTTTACTACATCTTCCCTGTCTATCCTCCTCTGGCCTCTATCCAGATCCTGGATATCTCGGTACCGATGTCCACTCTGGTGCATACTGTCTCGGCTCCGACAGCAGTGTTTTCCCTGTCGGCACCAACCAATCCTTGCTGCTCTCTCGGAGCAGTGCTTGGACTGTCCGGACCTTGGTACCTAGCCCAGCGCCTATTTTCTCACTGGCGCCATCTCTGTCCATGACTGTGATGGCTTCCAGTTCTCTTGGAGCTCCTTACCTGGAGGTTGGCTCCTCAGGGCGGGGTATTACCCCAGTTCCGAGGTTGTCCCTCCCGGTTCTGGACTTCTATCCCTCCTCGGGTGGGCCTGCTGTCCAGGTGATGGAGAGGGTCCTTCAATCCGAAGGCTCACAGTCAGCATCAATGACATCAGTATCAGAACCCCCATCTAGCATGCACTTCTCCCAACCCTGTATTTCGGGACCCCGGGCACGGGAGTCACAAGAACCCCCTTTGAAGAGAACCCCTTCTCCGGAGTCCTTAGAAGATCCCACTAGGGAGCCACCCCGGAAGAAATGATGGAAGAGGAAGCACCTTGATTCCCCGGAGGAATCTATCACCAAAGACACTGATTGTGATGAGGGGGAAGGGTTCCCACGGTCTCCCCCAGACGACGTCTCATTCGGAGACATTCTTGAAATCCTCAAGCAACGGGGAGACTGGAAGTCCTCTAACCATTCTTCTGAGGAAATGGTGTTCTTGCAGGCCTTCTGTGCCCGGCCATCTACTTCCTGGGTGATCCCACTGGCAGATGACCTTGTTAAACTCATTGTGCAGCATGCCTGGAAGGCCCCAGACAATGGAGAACCTGTCCCCCAGAGGCCAGACAAAATTTTATCTGCACCTGAAGACCAGCCCCACTGGTCCAAGCAGTTGACAGTCAATTCTATGGTCGTGGTGGCAGCCACCAAGAGGGAACTGGCAGAAGATAGTTCCACTGTCCATCCTCCAAATAGGGAGTCCTGGACCATGCACAGACTAGGGAAGTGGACCTATGCTTCAGCGACCTTCGCCATTCGGTCCCTGAACTATCTGGCACACTTTACTCGCCTCCAAAGAGACCTAATTTCTGAAATGTCTTCCTCTTTGGTGGGGGTACTGCCTGATGAGGTGCGTGATACTGTCGCCTCTCAGCTAGCTACCCTTGAATCCATCTTGAACTCCTCGATGCGTTTGATATTTCACACCACCGAGGGGGCAGCTCGAGCTGCTGGATCAGGAATTGTCATGAGACGTAATGCTTGAATACGGTTGTGTGACTTCACAGACCCCTTTAAATCTTCCTTTCTCAATGCACCTGTTGACGAATCTGCACTTTTTTGGACCCAAAGTACGAGACACACTTGCACGTAATGAGAAAGATGGAAAGACCTTGTCTTCTGGGCATATGCTTTTCCAACCCCTAGAGGTCCTATCCAGGAACCAGAAGAGAGGAAAAATGTGGTTCAAGATATCCCAAGGATCTTTTCGTGGGTCCCCTACGAAATCCCAAACGCACAGTATCCCGATGCCCAAAATCCAGAGATGAAAAGCCCGAAACCCCACATTACCAAAACGTTGAAAGCGCGAAATTCAAAATCGCGAAACTAATACATACATACAGCACACACAAACATACACACACCCTCCCCCATAACCAAACAAACCACCCTACACTAAAGATAAGCAGGGGGATATCCAGAAGTCTATCAGGTTTAGGAGACATGATCTGCCTTTTACAAACCTGAACTGTGTGGGGTCCAGAGTTTGGAGATATCCAATGTCTTTGTTTATGAGTTCCATGATGATACTTTCCATGGCCTTGCAGCCCAGGCTCATCAGGCTAATGGGGCGGTAGTTCCCGGGGTCTGTTGTGGCCCCCCCCTTTGTGGAGTGGGATAACCGTCGTGGTGCGCCATTCAATGGGCACAAAGCCTGAGGTGAGGCTATGATTGAACATGGTACTTAGGTGGGGTGCCAGTTCATTCTGTAGTTCGTGTAGAAGGCAGCCTGGGATGTGTTCTTGGCTTTGGAGAGAGTTTTTTACCTGTGCAGCCATGGTTACAGGAACTTTGCATTCTTCTGGTATAAAGATGGGCCGTTTAGGGGGTGAGAGGGGGGTAAAGTTAGCACTGAACCTATCTGCCAGGATGTTGGCAATATCAGTTGTTTCTGTATATTTAGTGTCATTGTGCTGTAACTTAGAGCAGATCTGAGTGTTGCCATTGAGATTCTTGACATAGCTATAGAATGCTTTGTGGTTGCCTTTAGAATCAGTGGCAATTTTGTTTTCATAACTAGCTTTGGAGGATTTTAGGAGGGATCTCACCTTCTTACTGAGGCTGACCAGGGAGTTCCTCCAATCGTGGGATTTTACTCTTTTTTGCAACAGTTTATTTCTACTGTTGTAGAGTTTGTTTATGGCAGAAGACTACCAGATTGGCTTCCTTGTTTTGGAGGATAGCATCTTGGTTCTGTTAAGGATAGCACGATCCATGCACTCGTGTAAGTGCTTATAAAGTGCATTTGTGTAGGATTCAGCAGTCGTGCCTCTATTGTCCATCTGCATGAGTGTCGTGAAGGTTGCCACTTCTGTCTTAAGAAGCATGAAGTTGGCTTTGGAGAAATATTTTACGGTTATTTTCCTAATGGGGGTGGAACGGGATGTGGATATCTAGGGTGATTAGCTTGTGGTCAGATCTGACCAATGAGGAGCTGACCTCTGGTGTGGAACACCGGTCACCCATGTTTGTGATGACCAGGTCTAGGATATTGCTGTCCTTGGTGGGGGTGTGGATAAGTTGATCCAAGGCATTGGAATTGATGATTTCCAGAAAATGTTGAGCAAAAGTGCTGGTACATGAGTAGTTTTCCCAGTTAATGGTAGGGTAGTTGAAATCACCCATTATTAGAGTGTTTGGTTGTACCTTAATATTTTCCAGTGTATCAAGAAAAGAGGAGTGGGAATCCTGGGGCATAGTGGGGGATCTGTAGCAAGCTACAATCTGGATTGCGGTTTTGCCCAGAGTTAGTTGAACTTGGATAATCTCGGATGCAATATGCTGAGCAACTAGCTTGGAGGTGTGGATATCCTTAATGAATATGGACATGCCTCCACCTTTAGTGTTTCGGTCCGGGTTTGATGGCCGAAAGGCGTGGTATGAATTATAGCCTGGTAATGCAGGGGTGTTCTCTGGAGCTTTGAACCAAGTTTTCCTTTTTTCAACTTTTTTTTTCCAC